>NW_028288580.1:1670874-1822772 GCF_059628265.1 Tinamus guttatus | reverse complement strand
AATCCATGTTTTTACAGGCTGTGAACAGCCAGAACAAAAACACATTCATTCCTCCTCATATCACTTGCAGGCTTTGCTGCAGCACTGCTCAGTGCAAGAAGGAAGTATTCACAAATGCCTCTTTGCTATGAGAGTGGCTCCAACAGAGAGAAAAAAAAAAAAGGGAGTTGTATTTTCTGCAACCTTTTCTGAACTCATTGAGAATGTTTAAAATGTGAGAAAGCTGGCAAAAACTCTAGAAACTGTTTTGTTTTGTCCAGGTTAGAGGTGCTAGGATATTTGGCCCACTCTTCCTTGAGAATCAGCATATGCCAGTGGCTGGATTTCCTGCTGCAATGCAATGCGTGTCATTTGTCTAAATGCCTAAACTAGTCTATGTTGTCTAAAATCGTCATTTAGGTGTCTTAATCTGTTACCAAATTCTTCCTTATGATTAAATCCAGCCTCCTAAAATAGTCAACCAGTGCCTTTTGGGTTGGCCTGAGGTGCCCAAGACATTTGTCAGATGCAACACAGGGTCTAAGGGAGATCGTGTCTGAAATGAGAGGAGGCACCTAATGAACTGACCTTGGAAGTTAGGTGAGATGAATCCCACTCTTGGTTCCCACAGCTTTCACAGATATTTGTGGGTTTTATTTCTTTAATGGTTGGCTTGGGAAAATGGACCCTCCTACTCAGATCCCTGTTGGGTGGACAGTCTCAAAATCTTTATGTAGTGAGTGTTAAAAAATGGCAGAAAAGTTCCTCAGAGAAACGGCTTCCTCTCAGTTCAAGCCCCATGGCAATAGGCAAGAAAAGAGGGGAGCTTTGCATCCACACTGTAGAAGAACCTCATGCAAAGCTAGACCTTTCTTTCTTTAAGCAAGTGTGGGGTGGGTGCTTGATCTCCACACAGTACCATTGGGCACGCAAATCTGGACAGGCGGAGAATTTGGGTTCAGTGATTTAATTTCCTACTATCCGCTTCATTAAATGTCTTTTTTTCATGTGCCGTGCCATGCTGCTTTGGTATTCAGCATACACCATAATGAAGACGTGCAATACCTCATCTTCCTCAAAGCTATCCAAGAGGAGCGCTCAGGTATAAAGCTCTGCTTCCAGATCAAGCAGAACTTCTCATTTTGCTCCCCTGCTCTGTACGTCATCCTCTCTGGATGGCCACAGTCAAAGCATTGCCCTGCTGAGCGCAGAGAAGGAGGGGCAAATATTCCCCCTATTAGCTGAAAAGGAATCACTCCCTTCCATTTAATGATGTGGTCCCTGCTGTGCAGAATGTGCTTTACAGCAACTGCTGAAGGAAATCCACACAAGCTTTGGGAGAAGTTTATACCTTCCTACCTATGTATGTCTTGGACTTGATGATCTTGAAGGTCTTTTCCAACCATAATGATCCTATGTTGAGCACCTAGAACTGGGAATGAGAAGCTCTTCAGGAGCCAGGAGTTGGAGGTAGAACTGCAAGTGCTGCTGCCTAAAAAGATCTCAGTGCCTCAAGAAAGCTTCTGCACAGAGCTTCCCTTCATGCTCAGCTCAAACTGGGGTCTCTTTTTGCAGCTGGAATCAGCAACTCTACCCGGAACATAAGGAATTCTCCTTTGGCTGCTTTGGAGTGGGCATTTTTTCTACTTGACCATATTTCTGCAGCTTTCTTTGGCTTAAGGCACAAATAGCTTGTTTCTTCGCTGGGGTAGAACCATCCCTGTGCTAATCCAGGCGCAGCACTGCATGAGACCTGGTGTGCACCAGGTTTAAATGATCATCCTCTGGAATTACCAATATAAAATTTAATGTGATATTTTTACCTTCAGCCCTTGCAGTTACTGGAGCACAGGTTAAAAGCTGCATTTATTACAGGATTTTATTTTTATTGAGAAAGGGTCTTTGCAGTCCATCAAACATACTCAGCTTAGGAGGAGATGCACTAAAGATCCTTCAGCTACCAGGTGCAGGTGTCAGTACAGCAAGCTGGGGTGTTAGCCATACTGTAGACATGCTAGCACAGGATGCAAGGCAAGCAAAACACAAAGCACATGCTGCCAGAAACCTCCTAGAACTCATCAGCATTGGTCTAGGGCTTATTTTCCTCTCCATGCCTGGTCCATCTCCCACCAGCGGAGACTAGGGGAGACACATGAGCTTCTCTGGCAAGATCTCGCTTTGCGCAGTGCTCGCCTGAGGGGCAGAGTGGGGAGACGATAGCTTTCCTGCTACCGTGTGCCTGGGGTTTGATAGGGGAATGTGGGAGGCAGGGTTAGAAGAGAAATTGTCGGACTGATGTGTCTGAAAGACAAGTAAGAGAAAGTTACTCTATGGCTATCCTACATTAAGTGAAAAGAAGTCTTGAACCCAAGGCAGTTTCCTGATGTTATTTTTAAACTAAGAATACAAAAGTGATAGACTTTGACTAGGTTAGGCTAGGTTGAAATGGCAAAGCTAGTTCCTCAGAGGGAGAAAAAGGACAAAACATGCAGGTATTTCTGTTCCAGGAAGATTTCCCAGTTTGTCTGTACCACAGTGTTTCTTCATGCCTTTGCCGGTAGCCCACGATTTGTCTTCCTTCAGTTCATTGCTAAACGGTATCCAGTTCTCCAAACCTGCCTGGAAAGCACCAAGCTTTGCAGATGCTGCGCAGTGTGGGTAGCAGAGGTCGGAGCTACCCCACCGCCCCCGGCTCTTGGGAACTTTTGCGAGGATGTCACTCTGGCTTTGCTGAGGGGCAGTCACACCAGCCCTTGTGGCATTGCTGCAGTGCCCCAGAGGTTGATGCTGCTTCTGTCCAAACACTGCTTCATTCGGGGAAAACCCACGTCCCTGTAATGCAGGATGTAGGATCCCACTGGCCTTGTCAGAGCTCACACAGCAGGGACTCTATGTAGGGAAAGCGAAGGAGGAGTCATACTGCAATGGGTTCTGTTTTGTAAATGTGAGTGTATGGTGCTACAAAAGCATCACAGGGGATGCAAGGTGCCTTCCTGGGCAAGGAGACTTGGTGAAGGGACAGGCTGGGCGGCTGTGCCCTTCTCAAGCAGCAGCTGGAGGCCTAGCAAGGGCCCTGGCAGGGCGAGGGTCTCCTGCCCTTTCCAGAAGCAGGGAGCATTAAGGAGAAATGGCAGCCTGTGCAGGCAAACACAGATGCATGGGCTGCTCTGTCCTTCAGGGAGCAGGTGTTGCTGCTGGGGAACCTCTGGACTCAGGCCCTGAAGGCTGTCACTTATTGTACCTTCAGCACCAAAATGTGCCACACGTTGCGCAGCAGCTTTCCTTGGTTTTTCCTTCCTTCATCTCTGTGAAGATGCTCTGAGAAAGCTCATGTTGTCGACTTTGGTTTAAAGGAAACAAAAATGAAAATTCATGTTCCTGGCACTGGATTAGTTTTGTATCAAATCCAGTGCAATCCTTGCACTTCCCAGGTAAGATCCCTGCCCATGGCCATCTGATAACCCCTTGGGGATTCTGGTTTTGGGAGGTGGAAGAGACGCTGTGGGCATCCCTCAGAAAGCACTACAAGGAGGAAAATATGCTCAGGATTTGCAGAGCCTTTCCGTTTGCCTCCCACTATGTTAAACCTGCTTTTAGCCCTGGGAGACTCATCTGCACATGCACACAAGCCTCTTACTTTGGTAGAAATCAAACTGACACGGCAAGGTTTCACGTCGTCGTTGAGCTGGCTGAGCCCATCTAGGCAGCCTAACCTCAGCATCCCCGGGCACACTGCTGAGTAAGTCAGGCACTGCAGATTTATCACAGGGCCGTGCTCTGATTCGGTGCAAGACATTGAGCATTGGCACGCGCATTTTAAGCAGGGAACTTCTGCCTTATGTAGTGGCTCTGTGTGAACTGTGCAGCTTTCTCTAATCTTATTAAAAGATCAGTTCTCAACATATTGCAAACATATGTGTTCACTGGAGGGTAGGACTAGGAGCACTTTAGTTTGCTTATCCGGCAACAGGCTGCGGATACTACTGAAGGGATAAGATTGGAGAAATGAGCTGCTTGTCAGTCAGTCACACTTGCAAAGTTTTGCCTAGGCAAAGCATGTGCCTCTGAAGCACAGAGACCCTCCAGCTACAGATGCTTTGCACCAGGCAGAGACCCCTTATCAAGCGGCGCTAACCCATCTCAGCAAGCGGGAGCTTAATTTTCATTACCAGCAACATCAATGCTAATCAGTCCAATCCTACTGGGTTCTGAAATTATGAGATTTTAAAATGTGACAATTGTAGATTTTTGCACTTTATAGATCTTGTAACTGTTTTTTTTTGTAGTAATAAATAAGCTTTTTGTTGCTTTGTGCTTTATTGGGCTTCAAGGATGTTCTGCGATCACATCTTGAGACTTTTCTCTGTAACCAAGAGTTTGCAGAGAAACCTGCTCTCTAAAAATGGACAATAAGGAGCCCTCTGTTATCACTGGCCTGAGGGAACATGAAATGGAGAGTGTCAACTGTTGCAAGGCCTGTCATAGAAGCGTGAGAACTGGCAATACCTTTATGTTCAGCACTGTATGCATATCGTGACTGGGACTGCTCTTCTGTCCTCAGTCAGGAAAGCAGATGCCTGGATGAAACAACATGTGAAAACATCTAGGCTTTTCTTTTTGTCCTTTGCTAGTGTGTGCCCTTTGCCAGAAGCTTCGAAGAATGTGGCATATTCTCTCAATACTCTGTGTATATTTGTATATTTTTTTTCTTTAATAAAACTTGGACAGAAGAAAATGGTCTGGATTCCACCCCATTGCCCCTGCTTGACTTCGTCAGCTGTGTGGAGCTGTGAGAAAACAGCAGCTCGTGATGAAGTAGGTCCAAAAGCACTCCCATCGCACCTGGGAACAGATGCTGCAACCACTGCAGAGAGCCAGTGTGGGGCAGTTCTCTGGTGCAGCTCCCAGTGCACTCCCGAGGTGAGGGGAGGTTTTCAGGATCAGACCCATGATTGCAGAGTCGCTGAATCCTAGAATGATTCAGGTCTGGAGGGCCTGCAACAGCTTGTCTTTTCCAAACTCCTGTCAAAGCAGGGTTGAAATGGTGAATTCAGAGCAGTTTGGTCACTGCGATTGCTCACCAAGTCCTTGGCAGTGGGAAAATAGGTACGCACCGGAGACAGAAGCACCAGCTAGAGCAGCCTTCGTTGTGCTAAACTGCTTGATGTGGGTCGGAGATGACAACAGTGGGTTCACCTAGTAGACACTTGCAATAGAGACCTCTCCATCTGAGCTACTTCCCTATACCATATTTGCAGCCAGCAGAGAGAAATGGCCACGACTGGCTGTTGTCCCACTTTGAGAAGCTGAGTGTGGTCAGGAGGATCCCATCCAGAAGTCCGTGTCTACAGCACATTGGCTGTTGCTTTATGAGAGGTGCTATGTTTATGAGGTACTCCGCCTTCATATTACCCTTTCCACCAAAAAAATAAAGCTCTTTTTCTTCTCTCTTCTGGTTGATTCGTAGCACCTGCACAGATGAGTCACTTGTCATCCCTGCCACCGAGGCTGGACCCTGTGGACATGCAGTCTCCTCGAATCCCGGGGAGGAAAAGAGGACGGCCCCCGCTCCACTCTGCTCCCATGAAGATGGCTGTTCACAACCTTTACTCAGCGCCAGCCAGCGCTTTGCCAGGAGTGAAGATCCCAAAGAAGAGAGGGAGAAAACCTGGGTACAAGGTAGACATATTTTTACACGCTTGCTCCATCTCCTGTTGTGTTTAATGAATTTTGTCCTAGAATTTCAGATGAAGCACAAAAGTTGAGGTAAAGTTGTGGAAGTGTTGGGTAGAGCAATGCAGCAAAAGGAAAATAAACCAGTTTCTCTTCTATATAAGCTGATAAAAATAAATAAATATTAAAAACAAACATTAAAATTGTATGATTCTGAGGTGTTTGAAAATAAACCATCTCTCTTTGTGCTTTGTGAGATGTCTGCATATGTTCTGGGAAGTGCCTCCCTTTCTGATTTTTCACTTACTCCCCTTAATTTTTTTGCTGCACTGGAAAAGATGGGAAAGGGAATAAAATGGAAAGGAAAGGAAAGAAAAGAAAAGGATGAATTGGGAAATGGGAAGAAGAAAGGAGAAAGCAAAGCCAATTTCCATTAAAGAAGATAGGATATTTTAGAAGGTGCCGAGATTTCTATCACTGAAGGAAAGACCATTTTAATTATTTGTCTGATGACTTTGGTGGGAAATTGCAACCAGCTCTCCATAATACCTGGTCAGGGAAGCAGGAGTGAAGAAACAAATATCCAATATCAAAACTGTGAACCTAATGCCACTCTGCATTGCTGGGGGACTGGAGGCAGCCTCAGCACAGCAGGAGCAGGGTCAGCATCTCCCAAGGCCACGTCTCCTCGGAGGGGACCTCTGAAGGACTGAGGACAGTTCACTCCAGGCCCTTGAAAAAGCTGACAGCGCTGCAGGCTGCAATGGTAAATCCATGTCACAGGGACATTTGCCCAGCAGGAGCTGGACATAGACCACAGACCTCATTTAATCTAGGCCAGGAGTGTAGATTGGAAAGCTATCACCAGCAGTGAACTGGAACAACTTCCTTAGTGAAGGAAGTGCCATCCTTTCATAGTCAAGGTAAGTGGCCAAATTCAGCTCCAGCCTATTGGAAAGGTGAGCCATGGCATAGCTTAGGCCATCATTGCTCCTCAGACCAGGCAAAAAAAAAGTGATTGTGCTGCTGCAAGGAGGAGAATTTATTCGTGAATTAATTTTTTATTATGAATTAATTTATTAGGAATTGATTTATTATTAATTTGTATTAGTGGGAATGAGTTATATGGCAGTGAGCTGCTTCATTGTGACTAAAATGCTTTATTATTCTCTCCATCTATTTCCGTGCCTAGGCAGGTGTACGGTACATGTTTGTTACTCCTGGTCTTTGCACGGAACAGTCACAGATACACCGTACGTTTCCCAAAGCTGCCAAATTGCTGAATACTAGAAAACAACAACCTCTTAAGTTCCCAGTGTCTACACAGAAATACAGATATCACAAATAGGGCATGTATAGAGCCTTCCCTAGCCTTGCTTAAAGAGGCTCAACCCTGGTATTGCTAAAATCCACATTTTGTCCTCTGGCATTTGACCCTACTGACAGCAACTTGCAATACCGTGTCTTGCTTCTCATCTCCCAGTTTTACTCTGTGAAACCATACCCACATAGGCCGGGCTGGTGGGGAATAACCAAGCCCTTGGCTGCAGCAGTGCCGTACCCTTTCCTGGGGTAGTCGGTGTGGGACGGCGCAAGGTGCTGTGCTCAGCACCAAGTTTCTCAACTCCTCGGGTCTTGGCTTTACCAGCAGCCCATTATTCTTCTGTTTGCCCATCTCTCCCTCTCACCTTCTGCCAGACCTTCCTCATCCTCCGCCTTGTCTCCTTTCACTCTCTGCCTGCGTGGGGGACGAGTCCCCAAAAAGCATTGCACATGCTGAAGGCAGGTGTCCCGTGACCAAGGAGCAGCTCGAGCAGCAGTGACCCATTTCTCGAGCAGTGCTCCAGCAGTGCCCCGTTTTTCTGAAAAAACTTTGCTTCTTCTGAAAAACATGGGTGATATGACAGCAGTGACCAAGCAGAGCCAGTCTGGCAGAAGGCATGAATATCTCTTATGGGATTGCTGCAAAGATTTGTAGCAGTTATGCAAAGTAGGACTGCATGCCCAGGCTAAGACTGGGAGCAATTCCTCTAGTATTTTATAAGCCTGGGATATGGACATATTAAGGAATTATTTTTCACTTGAGTATTAGATTAAAATGCTGGTACAGGAACATCTGCATAGTTTTAATTTTGTTACTTTTCTTTACCAGTAATTTGAATTATTGCCAGTAATGCTGGGTGACTTGCAGGATCCTCAGATCAAAACCATTCAAATGCTTTCCAAACCTGCCATAAAAATACTTCGGAAAGGTGGTGAAAGTGAATCCGTGAGATTGTTAGTGATTTGCCAAGTATCACCGTGAGCTTGCATGTAGTTTCAGCAGACCCCAGCCCTTCTGCCCCTCCTTGTCTGGCTGCTCCACATTTCTTATTCTTGCATTTCCATTTCATCTCTAATTTGAAAAAAAAAATGCTGGGGTTTTTGTTCTGTTCCACCTCAGACTCACTCACCCACCTGTGGAAAAATGCCTTTTGCCAAATGCCATGATATTTGTATGTAGGAATACAGCATTCCCAGCTGATGGTGGCACCGTGCTCAGTGATGATGTGAGGGTAGAGGGAGAGAGGAGGGAGCCTGGGTCACCACTAGAGATGGAGTCTGCTCTAAATTTCTGGTTTCTGCCTTCCTGCAAGTGTGAATGGCATTGTCAGAGGCACAGAGCTATTTCTTGATGAGTGAAAACTAGGAGGAAAGGCATCCTCCCCCAAAAGATGGCTCAAGTTTCTGCACTGGCACTCACGGTCTGTAACATCTGTGACATCTAACCTTGTGCTGTATATTTGCATTATAGCATTTCTACCGAGGCAACGTTTTCTGCTAGGAGTCCTTGTGTGTACACAGTGCGCTTGGCTGCAGTGAACTGCTTTCCAGGAAAAAAACAATTTCTGAGCATTGAGTCAAAGATTACATTTTTTGATGGGTAACTCTAGCTTGATTTAATTAGCTCACTAATTGTTCGACTTTTCAGATACCCTGAGACTTAAATACATTTTAAAAAATGACTCCCCGCCCAAATGGCAGATGACCAGATTCTTTATAGCAACCAGATAGCTGGATTATTACAGAACAGATGGAAAAATATTTCTGAATTTTTAGCAAACTAGGAATAGACAGCCTAGATTTAAAATTATTTTGACCGAAATGTGAATAACAGACATTTTTATTCACATGCTCTATAGACCCAGATGACCCATTGCCTGGTTTTACTGATTTTCAAAGCAAGTATCTGTACCTTCCTAAGGTGTACATCAACAAATGGCATTTCCTTATGTTTCACACCAGAGTAAAGACCTTTTCCTGGCTATCCTGCTTATTTTTTCACAGCTGTGGTTATGAAATTTCATCAGCTGCTTTTCCAGAAAAAAAAAAAAGAAATTTATTTGATGTGGTGGTATTTGCCATAAAATCCTACATTTTCCTAAAATACAACACTCCTTCTGACTGCCTAAATCTCCTTAGGGAAATGTCTGTGCTGGCAGCCCCGGATGGAGTGAGGCCGGGCTGGTTTTCCTCCTTTGACTGTAAATAAGGGGCAGCTCTTGGCAGCTGCCTGGCCAGACCTGGCGCCCGGGAGCTGCTGCAGGAAAGTACTGCAGCTGTGTGTGGGAAGGCTGTGCCGAGCTTAGCACGGGATTAGCAGCCTTAGAGGAATCAGTGGTGTTCGTTAGAAGACATTGCAGAATTACCCACGTTAGAGGACACCGCAGTGACAGAGGCACCCACGGAGCAGAGCTGGCAGGGTCCGGGCATCCCCCAAGACCTCCATCCTGCGATAGCTGCTCAGCCCAAACAGCTAGGACTTGGTGCTGACCAAGCTCTTCTGTCTTCAATCAAATCAATGGCAAAAACTGTCTGCACTTCTGTGGGTGCAGATGAGGTTTAGTGCTACCTTTCTGCTCAGCTGTCAAAATCATGCACCAGACGGTCCCAGATTTTCGTGTCTCTATGTGTTTCCATTCATTGCTGAAGTGTCTGCAGGGGCCTCTCTGTTCAACAGCGTGGCTAGAACATGCTCTTGTCCTCCTGTCTGGCAGGATGCAAGCCCGTGGGGAGGGTGGCCCTCTACTTTTCCTATCAGACTATTACCAGGACAAGGGACAAAGAAAATAGAGCAAACAGGAGCCATAAAGACAAGGATCAACAATCTGTGTGTTTTTTTAAAATCACCAGGACATTTTACTTCACAGTTTACCTTGTTTCTTTCCTCTTTGTTTTCTTTTATATTGTACTAGCAGGGAACTTGTTCAGAGAAAAAGAAGAAGATGTTTTGAGAATATTCTTCCTCCTCTTTCATTTTTTTCAGGGTGGGATGATAGAAATACTCACTAGATTTTTCCTGGGTCCTTGGTAAGGGTGTGTGAATCATAGAAGCCCCCGCATGAGTCCAGTGGTGCCTTCCTCTTCTGCAGCTGCTGCATACTGTAATATGTGTCCAGGCTGCCGCATCAGGGACACATCAGCCCAAGTCTTCCCTTCACCTAGTGTGCTGGGACCTCACTGAAGCAGGCACACTTAGTTTTCTTTCCTAAATCCCTGTTCAGCATTCCCTGATCTCTTTTCCAGCGTAGAAGGTCCATAAGACTGGGTGAGTGGGAGCACATCTCATCTCAAGCCAACCATTGCCTTCCTTTTTGCTGCTGTGCACATTAAAAACTGATGATATTTGACATTCAAAATCTGTTTTGAAGGCTGTACTGCGAAGGTGCGCCATAGTGCGCTGACAGATTTGCTCTGACTCCTTCTCCCTCTCTCTCTTCTTCCCTGCTTTTTCCACTTTCCTGCAAACGTGTGCTCTGTTGCCGAGCTCTCAGTCAGTCAGCTGCTGCGTTGGGTTGACTTCTTGATAGAGAAGAAGCAGTCCAAGAAAAGACATCTTTAAATTAAATACTTGGAGATTTGCACCTAGTGATATTCAGCGACTACTCAGGGTTTCAGTGTCCAGATTTCAGCAATGTTTCTTACTGTACTATCTTCTGTAATCAGGTGTTGTTTTATTTTGATCTAATGAAGGAGCGTTCCCTGCTACCCCTAATAAAATCAGCATTTAAGTGTAACCAGAGGCAGCAGAGCACATACTGATGCAATTAAATTTGCAGTAAACTGTTTCCTGAAAAGCAAACTGCCAAGAAGGGGCTTCCACGCTGCAGAGTTTACACAAGCCTTGCCCTGTGTTTATTTGTTCTTCAACACCAGCCCGGCTGTGCCTCCCAGAGCCAAGAAAAAGAAGCAAGCAGCAGGGTAGGGGGGTGCTGGCAAACCTGCACCTCCCCTCTGCCTAATGTGCTCACCGAGCAGCGATCTCAGGTGTTCTCAGCCCTGCGCCTAAGCAGATGTATTCACAGAGCCTTGCACCTTGTGGCTGTAGCTGGTCAGCCTGAGCATCACCTAGTTTCTGGATCCCTTAAAATTTTGGGTCTTTCTTGCTGCAAAATGCAGCATCCTGAGTAGCAGTGAGCAGTGCATATCAGCATCACAGCTGCCTTCTGAAGAAGCAAACAAACTGAGCTACTTCCCCAGGTGTTGGTACACAGTATTTCAGTTCCACCATTCTGCCCCACAAGCTGTAACAATTTAGGAACCACCTATTTCTTGCACCCACTAGGGTGGTAAAATCCATTGCTCATCTCAGATACACTACTAAAAGTTTGCTCCCTTTCAAGCTTTTAGCCCCAACTAGAGCAATTTGCCTCCAGTGGCAGTGGCAGTTTGCATGTGGCTCAGAGGATGGGAAGCTATCCCGAATCCCACTCCAAATTTGGAGGGGATCAGAGCCTTTATCCAGGAGCTGCCTCAGTCTGAGCTGCCCATTCCTGATGCAGGTGAAAGGGCCTGAGGTGGCTGAATGTAACAGTTATTTGAAACACAACTGAAAAACACTGGACGGCATAATAAATCGTTATCCAAAATTACACTAGGACTTACTCAAGGTTTGGGTTTGTAGATAATGGTCTAGCTTCATTTCTATCAAGATATAAGTTCTATGTTATTCACAGCCTAGGTGCAAGCTCTGGGAGAAGTAATGGTCTCTGTAAGTTTAGCAGGCCTAATAATTTGTTCTCACATGCGTCACTGGTGACATTTTACCTTTGACCACTGAAAAACAACAGCAAAAATATCACCTGCCAGCAGAATGGCCTGGTGTGGAATATATAAATGTATAAGATATTCTCTTGTGTGCTTGACTCTGCTTTCATCTCGCTTCCTTTTATAGCAAAAGGAAAAACGTGGGTGATATACTTTCAGGTCTCATACATCACGGCAGCCCTTTATAGCCACGAGGAACCGAACATCGTTTACTGGGGAGACATTGCCAGATATTGGCAGGGTAAAAACCTAGTAGTATTGCAGGGTAAATTCTCACCATGTTTCATTTTTCTAGTCCGCATTGCAAGTCTCTAGGACTGTGGTGTACAACGGTACAGCAGTTTGTATTTACTGCCCTGTAATAACAGGCTATCGACCAGGGTCTGCACTGAGCCCTTTCCTTACTCACAGGGGCAGCAGCCCAAAGGAGCCCCATGGTGCTGCTGAGCTTGCATGAGATTTACACCATTGCACCCAGGAGCAGAATTCTCCCCTAAATTATGGGGTAGTTAAAGACCAGGAGTTTCCCCCTGTAAAATTATTTACACCCACACAAGCTGGGTTGTAAAATGCCACTGCACTGATTTGTTAGCGTTTTACACCCAATTTGCTTGGGTGTAAATAACTACCCAGTGGGTGGCATAATATTTGCATCCGGTAGCTCAGGGCATCGCTCGCTGCTGCAAATCACTGCTGGCCTCCAGCTCTCATCCCGCTCCACGGAGCAGGACAGAGACTGAGAAGGAGGCGATGCAAGAGCAGGTGGCCAGCGAGTGGGAACTCACAGGGAGTGATGCACGTGGGGCAGCACAGAGATACCGTGCGCAGAGCCTCCTCACCCAAGCTGGTTGTTTTTTGCAGCTGAAGTCTCGTGTGCTGATGACACCGTTAGCAATCTCTCCTCCGAGGAGCACACCGGAGCCTGACATTAGCTCAATCCCGCAGGATGCAGCTACGATTCCCACCACGGCCACCCCACAAGCTCTCACAGGTACGTGCTCTCATGCGCTCCTTGGCCAAGGGGCAAGCAGGTACCCAGTATATGATATATACAGATATGCACAGCCACAGCCACAGCTCCATTTGCAGTTCAGATGGATGGCCAGGCACACAGAGTGGAGATGTTCTGCAAGAGCCCATGTCTTGAGTGCACATGTTGGGATAGACTCAAGTTTAGGAGAGACCTCAGATGCATTTCTCTTGAATTACGGACATCAGCATCTCCCGAATAACTACCTCACACTCATGCTGCAAAGGGTGTAGTGATGGCCGGATTCAACTCCAGTGTTGATGTGAAATGGGGGACCCGTAGTCAGACTGTAGCCAGGGTTAACAGCACCTAGAATCCAATGACTGGTAGCAATAAGAGACCTGATCTCTCAATCTGTGTTTAGGGAAGAGTATATCAGAAGTAACACAGGCTGATGGGGTTAAACTGATGTAAATGAGAAGAATATCAGCACAAAATTCCCAAGAAATTTGATACACCCTGAATTTTCAACACAGAAATAGATTCAATGGCATTAAGAACCAAAATAACATATAAACCCCATTATTCCTTAGTTGAGATGCACAGAGGTGAAGTTTTCCATCTGCTCTGGTAGCAAAATGATACAGAACGTAGCGGCGATAATAATGTATCCTGTTCTCATTTATCCCTCTGCTTTGAAAGACTGCAGACCTCTTGGCAGACGTTAACAGCGCAGCCCTCCCCAGCGATGCAGCTCCCCCCATTCAGCGGGGGAGGACCACAACACGGCCCATCAGAGGGGCTGCGCAGAAGCCCCATCCTGCAAATTTGGCTGTGTTTTGCCAGGAAAGCTGCACCCTGACAGCTCCTTGCAATTCAAGCGTGCTGCTGCTGCCGTTTTTAGCTATTTTATCCTTGTGTTTGTTTGGAACTTTGAAGGTGTAAAGTGCTATGTAATGATAAGTATGATTGCTATTATACTCCTATTTACCCAGGATATACTGCTTGGGCCCCTTCTGCTGCTCAGGAGGAGATGTGGTAGCAGCGTGTGCTGTGACATCCGCACTAGATTTTCATTATGGTGATGCAAACTGTAAATTATTTCCAACTTTACACAGCTGTCATCTTGTCCTCCACGCTGCTTGATGTTTTTTGTCACATATCTGATTTCTGTCAGCAGATAATGTTATATTGTCTGGGAGATGACAGCTCGAGCACACTCAGCCAGCTATTGTAATATGTCTCACTTTAGCCTGACTTTAGGCTTTGTCTTAGTCACCCTTAGTTACTGCAGTGTTATCTCCACTTCCTCTGAGATGGAGCTAGCTTCAGCCAAGCTTAAAATGAGTTCATGGTAGTGAGATACGAACGCTGAAGTGTGTCTTGGTCTAGGAGCATCCTTAGAGAAGAAGCTTGGGACACAGAGGGTCCCAAAGTACAAGGGGCCTTTTTTTTTTTTTCCCATCCCTCTGGCATCATACAGCATAGCTCAGTGCATAACTATCACGCTACAGAAATTGTAGCCATGGCAAGGTGGGAAGCAGTGAGGAACCACAGTCTCCTACGCCATAGCTCAGAGCACAACTTTTCAAAGCAGGAGGCTCAAGGAATCAGTCTAAAAGCACATAGGAAGAAATCTCAGGTTGGAGTTTACCGGTTTGTTGCATGCTCGCTCCTGCTAGCTGCTGCCCTTGGCTCCCTGGGGACATGTTTTGGTCACCAACTACATGCACGGGGGACGCCTGCAAGAGCGCATGGCCACCCTGTGCTGTTGTGAATGGCAATGGTCCACAGATGAATGAAAAAGTGTGCAAAATAAACAGCACTGTATAAAGGTAGCATGGGCTGGGGTGCCCTGAGGGCCCCCGCATAATAACCTTGTCGGGCTTTTGTGTCCACAGTCTCCATTTACGTCAACAAGCAGGCTAACGTGGGGCCGTACCTTGACAGGAAGAAGGTGCAGCAGCTCCCCGAGCACTTCGGGCCCGAGCGGCCCTCGGCAGTGCTGCAGCAGGCAGTCCAGGCTTGCATCGACTGCGCGCTCCAGCAGAAGGCCGTGTTCGCCCTCCTCAAGCAGGGCTACGGAGGCGAGATGGTGTCAGGTAAAGCGCTGGGAACCTTAACCTGTCTGTGAGCCAGTGCCCGCTGCTCCTGCTTGACATGGCTGTCTCTCCAGCTCCAGCAAAGCTGAGTCCGGCCTGCTTCCCTGCCCTCTTGCCATCCCTTCTTGCTCAAAGTGAGCACTGCATTTTTGACAGTGCTGCCAGGACCCCCTTGGAAAGGGGAGAGGGAAAGATGGGAAACAGAAGTAGGGGAGACAAAGCACAGGAGGAGCTTCTCGTCCTCATGGAGCGACCATCCTTGCAGATTCAAGAGGAGTGTCCCTAGTCCCATGTCTCCCATGTCCCATGCTGGGATTCCCTCACCTGGCTCTCAGAGTGAATGCAAACCCTTTTTTTTTTCTTTTTCTAAATCACAGCCAGAGCTTTACTTCACAACACATTTTTAGCATGGGGGGAATGCAACAGAAATCCATGGGAATATGGGAACAGTGCTCTCCAAGGATGAGCCAGACACCAACACAGAGCCAAGCACTGCAAGTCCAGTCACTTCTGAGTGGACAGAACATGAGTTTGCAGTGCCACTGGGACCCTCTTGGGTGGGAGTCCAGGCTGTGTAGCTTACGAACAGTCTATCATCCTCTTCCTTTAGTCCTCTCTAATCCTAGGTGAATCTTCCCTTGGAAACATCAGAAATATTCTAAGAATAATCCAATCTTGTCCACAAGGATTCATGTTCGGCTTTCTGTGTTGCAAGTATGATTTGGTTTATCAGTGGCAACTCAGGGCAGCAGGAAATCTCTGAAGATACCCCAAAGATCATGAGCCTAAGGCTGTCATTTAGGCTTACTATTACTGGAGGAGGCAGGACAGGAAAAAAACCTTCTGGATGATGGAGTGCAGGCAGCCATGTCATGTAGTCCTCTTTGCAGACTGTTTTACAGCTGAGCACGAGGCTGTGTCCTGCCACAATCACCCCTTCACAGCTGGGTCCTATGCACTTTTTGATTCATGGCTAAACATAATCACTGCCTGATTTGTCCAGGAGTTATTATCTCCCTGCTCAGACTCTTGTTTTTACCCTTAGAGGTATTGATAGAGTCCAGGCTCTCATTTTGTTAGGCTGTGATAGCCAGGTCCTCTCTGCTGTTTGAAGATTATTGCTGCATTAGTGACAGTCCTGGGTACAAGCATCTCCCCACGGCACTACATAGCAGAGGTGGTGGTTTTCAGGTCCTGACCACTGCAGTATGGGAGCTTCAAGGGGAAATTTGGTGTTTCCTGAGCACTCATGTGAGCTGCCTGTCCACCTGGTTAAGTGCGGATCCACCTCTCTTGAGCATGAACTGCCAGAATGGTGGGTGCCTTTCCATAACTGATTTCACCAGCATTATGGATCCTGGAATGACCCTCTCCTGGAGTCTCTCCTGGTGATGCCTCCTGGAAATACATATGCCTTTTCATCCCCTTGCCATCTTGGTGCCTCATGTATATCCTCGGAGTATGTCTTTCTCCCCCCATCCCCATGTCCCTTGACCCACCTGTCGTACAAAATCACTTCCAGTGTAACAAAAGATTTCTCATGCTTTACTGAATTCCAAATAGGAATTACAGTGACAACTACCACCCTTTCCTTGCCTACAAATGCAATTATCTCAGCAAATAAAGATCCCCAGTTAGTCTGGCAGACCTCTCTCAGGTAAAACCCTGGTGCCTTTCATTCCGTTTGCAGTCATGTCTTTCATTCTTGTCTACCAATTTTCTTTTAACACCTTGGGCACTGTTGAAGCCAGCCTAATCACCTGTCATTGGCAGGACATTTTCTTTCCCCTTCCTCAGACGAGGACATTGTAATTGCTTTCTTCCCACCATACAGCACACTTTTCAGCTGAGTGCACGTATTAGAAATCCTTGCACCGCTGGCTGTGCCAATCTGCATCTTTCAGCGTTTCCTGGGGAGGTGACCTGGGTCACACAAACTCAGCTTCCCAAGCTCTTTCAGCTTGTTTCTATCTCAGGGGAGTGTGGCGGGGAGGGTAATTGTGTAAAATATTTTAAGACATGCAAAAAAAAACTTGTGTTAACCCCTTTTCCCTGCTCTCAGAAGACACCCATCCTGTTCCTCCTTCAGCCATGTACTCCTGGGTGCTCAGCTGCTCTTTCTTGCTTTCCAGTTTCAGCTTCTTTTGAGGGGAAGCAGCATCTCCTGAGCCTGCTGGTAGTGAACAGCATCGGATATGTCCTGCGCTTCCTGAAGAAGCTCTGCCGCAGCCTCTTGTGCGACAACCTCTTCAGCAACCAGCCTTTCCAGCAGTACAGCACCGTGCCCGAAAGCCCAGAGGTATATGAGAACAGACGCATGGAGGCAGGTAGGCGGTTTCATCAACTTGTTCTCAAGATTTAATACAACTAAAAAATGATGTACTCTTTTGGTCTTGTAGATACTGTATATCCTAGGGAGTTACAGATCTGATCTGCAGTATTTTTCCTTCATGGCTACTGAGGAAGATTTCAGTTGATATCCACTGTATTGAGGAGCCACAGCAGTATGGTGGCATCATTTTTTAAAAGATGCAATATGTTTTTGTTTATTTTACTTTTTTTTCTAAGCAAACAGGCTTGTGTGATCACGTTGTCCATCTTTCCATCAGTACTCCCCATAGGTTGGGGCCTGCTCAACCATACTTGACCAGTGCAGAAGTCTCTAAGAGATTATGTTCCTGCAAATTTCAAACAGGCAGGTTGGCAGAGGGGGAATCACTGCCTCCATCCAACTCAAGCCCTGTATTAGGAGGCTGAGCTGGCTTCCATTAGACATTGTTGGCTCCTTAGACATTAGCTCCCATTTCAGGCAAATGCCTGGGTATCCTTCATGTGGAGTTGTGCATCCCATGTTCAAGCACCCAGTGCTGGGCCACATCTGCAGTGGAGGTGCCTTGCAGAGGCACTGCTCTGAGGGAAGGCATGCGAATTTAGAAAGGCCTACCTGGAAGCTACGTCTGGAAGCAGCATCCCACTGAAAGATGCAAAATCAAGGCCCTGAAACCCAACCTCACCTGCAGTCTTTTTGCTGACTTAAATTATTTTGCCTTCTCTTCCATTAACAAGAATGTTGGGTTTGAGGAGGGGCACAGTCTCTCTCTGATGCTTGCATACAATCCCCATGAAGTTTAATGGCCGTTACATTTTGGCAGATGAGAAGATGTTTGGGTGTCCACAGGTGTGATCTGCAGATCATTTGTTTGCCAGGAGGAACCTAAGGGTGTGCTTTACATACCAAAGCCGTGAGCAAGGGGTGGGCTATGCGGAGGAAAAATGACCTCCTCAGGACCATGCTGGGATGGGTCCTCTGCTCTCAGCCCACCAAAGAGGCAAGTGGCAACGGGTTATGAGGTGTCTGTGTCACCCTCGCAGACACATGAAGCCCAAAACTGAGCTTGCCATTTCAGGTGATGCGTGGTCCTCATCAGGTGGCAAAGGGAGAAGGAGCCAGCTCTGGAGGAAAGACCAGGGGTGCTCCATGTTGCTCTCTGCAGACCACAGCCTGAGGCAGACTGGCTGGTTGCTAAGCCCTCTTCCTCGGTGTCTCTTTGTGGTTTGGACACATCTGGGTGCAAGGCGACAGGCGCTCGCGTCTGCTCAGCTTTTGTCTGCGGTCGCATTAGCGCTGGCGCTCACCCTGCAACACAGGAGACTGTCAGAGTGCAGTGCAACTTGTTGCACTGTTCGAAGGGAATACTATCAGCTCCACATGATTCACTTCCAGCGCTTTAGCACTGAACAGCTCACAGAAAGCACGCTTACCCCCCCACCATGCTCTTATAGGAGACATGAGGAACAGCTAGTGAGCTGGGGTACTCTAATCCTGCTCTAGAAGTCACTGGTAATAAATTGTTTTGTTTTGCACTTATTTTTTTCTTAAACAATTTAGAGGTTTTTTTTTCCTTTTGAAAAAGCTTTCTGACATGTCCAAGTTCCTGGAGTGCTGAGTGTCAAATCCTGCCAACATGCACAGTTCACATAGCAGCTTGTGCCAGGCTGGGTGCTAGTCTTGCTTGGTGTTTTAACATGAGATAGGGATGGGAATGTCAGGAAGGGACAGTCTGGTTACCAGATACAGAGCATTTTGCACCATGCCTCACGATGTAGCTTGGAGGGTCAAGGACTGGCTTTGGTACAGGGAGTTAGTGTATCATTTGGGCAGCCTGCAAGGTTGCTGCCCTGCTCCAGAGCAGGCCCAAAGGCAGTTAAGGAGGAATTAGATCCACCATATAAAGCCCTTGTCACTGGGAATTTTGGAGAGAGGAAAACCTACCTTTCCTGCACTGTGCCCGGGTCCGGCTCAGAAGCTGCCTGCCCATGGCTGTGCTGCCCACGGACTGGCCTTCCACCCTTCACGTGGCTCCATGGGCACCAGTGGGACAACTACAGTTCGGAGTGCATTTATGGTCAGTGCTGCATTGTCTGAGTTCCCTTCTAGTCTCCGTGGGAGCCTGGGCTTCTTTGCAGGAGGTCACGCAGGCATGACAGGAAGAGCACAGCTGGCAGCTTCCCTGTGGCTGTGGTAGTAAGTAGGACCTTGGGAGTTCTTCACACAGGTGGGTTTGGGAGATCCACTGGGTCTGGGTAGGTCCCGTGGACAGAACAGTGCCCTAATGAAGTACCGCAGGACACAGGGCAAAGCCGCCGGATTTCTGCTTGTTGCTCTTCTCCAGCTTGTAATGGAGATGTTCTTACTTTCAAAATCGTGTGCCTGTCAACCCCCATGTACCAGTGAATTTAATACATGTATTGACTTCAGCGCAGTTACTCTTGATTTACATTGGCAGAAGTGAAAGGCGAAGCCGCACTGTGTCCAGTCATATTAATCCACTTACACCATTCAGGAGGCACCTTCTAACCTTGCCCTGAAGCACATGCCCCAAAGCCATTACTCACCTATGCTCACAGTAAACTGCCAAATACTAATTGCTACAGAAAGGCCAGCTGGGATTTGTTGATATATGCATATATCACTTAGAGTGATGTTTTCTATGTCTAAGAACAATGCACTCACCACGCTGCGTGCAGCACTGGCCTCTGCAGTTACTGTAGTCGAGGACATGTTGCCCTCCGGTGCTCTGTGTGCTCAGCTAATATGTGTTGCAATTTGGCAGCCCTACATGTGGTGCTAGTGTCCTTCTCTAGCCTGCTCCTAATGGCAGTGACTGCATGGACTTGTCATGTCTCGGGGCATCTGAGCTTTTTGGCTTGTGAGAGCAATGGTGGGGAGCAGCTGTGGGAGGACTCTGAGGACTTTGTCCCTGGAGATGCCTGGCATCGTGTTGGAGTTTCATTGATGCCTGCGATGTCTCCTGGCACAACCATCGAACTTGACAAGCATCTGCGTTTTCCTGAGAGTTGATGTTTTCCTTGCTCTTTCTGTCCTGAACATTGAGTTTTGGCTCTGTTGTGTTGTTAGACAATTGCTGTGCTCCACACAGAGAGCACAACTGTGTTCAAGTGGTAGCTGCAATCCTTTGCTTTGCCCAAGGACTCATGTGGCCACCATCTGTCCTGGTTCTCCACAGCGAGGAAGATGGGAAGGTCTGTGAAGAAGGAGTCCTTGCCCAGCATTGCTCCTATCCCCAAGGCCAGGTCAAATGTGTATGTTGGAGTTGGAGGAAACTATTGTGTGTTTAGACATTATATGGTGTCCCCTACCTCTGCCTGCAGCCAGAAGTACTGCTTCTGCTAGTGTCTGGAGGTATAGAGTAGAAGCAGGAAACGGAGGCACTCTATGCGACATCAGTACTTTCAATAAGCACTTGAAAAGCTTGCGTGAGAAGTGTCAAAGCAATGTACTTTCAGTGTGTGACTAGCAAGCAAGACACAAGGCCAGGATTCAGGAGCTGGATTTTGTCAGAGACATTCCCACTGATTGCATGAGCAAGTCACTCTTCCTTGCTGTGCCTTTCTTTCAGCATCCTCCCAATGAGGGCAATGATTCTTTCCACAAATTGCACAGCCCTTCCAAAACTGTGCTAGGAAAAAAGAAGAACATGACAGAAAAGTACATATTATTAGGATCAATATTTTCTGCTCAAAGCACCAAATAAACGACAGCTCAGAAATTTCAAGCCCTAGGAGAGCAAGAAAAATGCTGTGTTTCCCCTTCCTAGTGCTGTGACTTGTTTAATCTTGTCTTGTTGCATGCAATGAAGAGCAGTGCTCTTGGCTTCACAGCACACTCAGAATAAATGGCTTTTATGGCTATCAATAGCTTGAACTCTCTTCAGCATTTAATTACCTGCAAAGGCCATTTATTGCCTCATATATTCCCCTACCATGAACATTATCCCTTAAACAATAAATAAAATATTAAGGTCACACTTAAAAAGGGAGCAGAAGAACTGCACGAGCCATTCAGCCAAAGCCAAGTCTGCTATAAAATGCTTCTCTTGTCTTTGGGGCACTTGAATTGACTACAGAGCTTGCAGTGGGGCAGAGAAAGAGTGGGATGGCTGCAGGTATTCTTCCTTCCTTGCAACAGCCCTTTCCAGAGCCATCTCTGGCAGGTTCCGGTAAGGGTGTCCCACCCCAAGGACACCCCCACTCTGAGGTGCCACCAGCAGCAAAGATGCAGCTCCATTCCCAGGAGTGGTTCCCTGAGATGAGGTATCAGAAGTGGTAACTGCAGCACAGCAGAAAGAGATGGAAATCCAGATGGAGCTGCATATTACCTCATCATTCAGAAATGCCAGGAACTGCTTAGGAAGGTGTGGCAGACAGAAAATGAAAGCAAGAGAATGAATTAAAAGAGGAACTTGGGCAATGCTCCTTGCAGTGAGATCTGTTAAGATGTGGGATGGTTTCCCAAAGGTCTAGCAAAGGTCTAGAAGGTCTAGCATTTAGATCCTTAAATCTAGACCAACAGTAATAGTAGTGAAATCTTGCCCTGGCAAGAAGAAAGATAAGAAATGTATGGGATAGTTGAAGTTCACCTTGGGATTGTTGAAGTTCAGCTATGGTTTAATTTGCTTGAGCCCACAAAACTGACAGAAGTAGATACGTTGGTCTTTCTGATCTTCAAGCTGTATGATAAATATTTGCTAGTCCTCAAATGAAGAAGGAAAAAATCACTTTTGAAAAGCTCCTCTTTAAAGTCAAGTGGTTAAACACTCTCCTTTCAGCAACAAATGCAGCAAAGCACAAATGCCCTTCTTTATTCAACCTGCAATACTTTCAGAGCGATGGCTTGTGTGGGGCAGGGCCAGCATGGGACCAGCTACACACAGGGAGCATGCAGAGGGGCCTGGGGCCGTGAATCACCTGCTTGTGACTCTGTTTTAGCTCCATAGGATTGCAAAGACCTTTTCTGTAGTGCTACATGAGTCCCTTAAGAGGAGTCCGGTTAGGAGTTAGTAGTCAATGACTTCATTTAAAAGTGTTTAAATGAAAGCTTGAATATGAATTTCCATTCCCAAACATGTTCTTAGGATGTTAAATATTGACACAAATATCTCTGACCAAAGCAGGTATATCTCAAGCAGTCAAATAAACAGATGAAAAATTTACCACCTGTCCAAATGCAATGTATATTAGCCAGTATGACCCACCAGACTTTTCATGGGGGGAAACAGATGATCCTGAAGACCCTTACCTTGCGCCAGTTTGTGCCATGTTAGATAATGTTACTTGTATGAGCTAGGTGCTATGTGTCACTGTATGCATTAGCGACCCGTGAAATCTGCAGGCAACTAAATACGGAATTCGTCGCTTCAGGGTTGCTATTGCACCCAAAGTAACCAAACAAGCAAACAAATAAACAGTATTTGGAGGTGGAGGAGTCACCAAAGTCAGTGCTTGCTAAGGAAAAGACAGGATTAGGAATGTTTTGGAAGAGAGGCAGAGGCTTGCTCGTGTTTCGTGAGTCTGGGTGAGAAAGCTCAGGTCTCATCGTACTGCAGCTTCTCTAGTTGCTGCTTTGCGCACGCAGTCTGCAGCAGGGCTGGGGTTTGCATAGCCATGGGACAGAAGTGGAGCCTGCTGAAAACAGGTTAAAGGGGAGTGTTGCATTTAAGCCATTTTTATTTGTCAGGTTTCAAAGTGGAGTTTGAATATTTTTCAGGGCGTCTTGCAGATTTCTTCTTGGATTCTCTTCATTTTGGGGGGGTCATTTTTTCCCTATGTCTCCTTTTTTAACCTTTTGGATTAAAGGAAAAAAAGTCGCCCTTTACCTTTTTTGTCCTTGCATTCCCATTTTGCTACCCAGCAAATGAATCCCCCCATTTCCTGCCCCGCACCATCGCAATTCCAGTTCTGTGGAAATAAAACATGCATTTTTTTCTTGAAAAGCCTTGGCCCCTGTTAAATCATCAGTGCTCCCAGCTCCTCCAGGATTTATTTATTAGCAGTAATTATGCGGAGTGCATCGGAGTGCTTTTTGGAACATAGTAGCACGCAGCATCTGCCTCGAGAACATTCATCTGTTGGCAAAACGAGGGCAGCACAGGAGATTAGAGCAATTAAGCAAGGCACAGGAGCACGTCCTGCGGCTAGGGAGGCAGGATTCCCCGTCTTCCTGGTGGGAGGGCACAGTGAGGAAGGGAAGGGCGCGAGGTGCTGAGCATCACTGGTCCAGCGCGGGTCGCGTCAAGTGGGTCTTCATCTCTTCCTGAAAATAAGCTGCAGCAGCAAGTTTCGAGCAATGAGGGTCTTTGTGGCGGACGTGAAGGAAAGGGAGAGGTTGCAGGAGGCATTTAAATGCAAAGAAGGCAGCAGCTCAGCAGGCTTAAGCAGGGAAGCTGAGGTTAAGGGAAATGCAGAGATGCGGGGGCTGAGCGCTGGGCAAACCCGGCTTCCCTCGGGATTTAGGGCCCAGCCATGTGGGATCTATATGATAGGAAAAAAAACACAGAAGAAATATCAGAAAGATCAGCTGAGCTGCAGCTCTGAACAGAGAGAGAGGAAAAAAAGACCTTATAAAAATTCCTATACCTGCATATAACACACGCACAGGCTCATACTTTATACACACACTGCCTAGTTTCTGCATGAGGCTGCTAGTTACTAATGGGCAACAGTTTATTTTGCAGTTTTGCTCCAGAAATCTCAACTAACATGTCTCAGATAATTTGTTTTTCAAGCAAAATAAATCAGTATTAAATATTTTAAGTCAGTACTGACCGGTATATTTGAAGTAAAATCATCATGGTGACAATAAAACAAAAATGTGTTAAGTACTTAATCTGCACAGAGTCCACATAGAGGAATGTAGAATTTCCACATAATGCAATAGTTTTCATATAGCGTGTTCTATATACAGGTTTTGGGTTTTTCTTTTTTGCTACTATGTATACACTGCTCATCAATGCTGATTTATAAACATACGGGGTACATTGCAACCTACCTGGATAGAAAAGCACCTCTAGCTATTTCAGAAGCTGGAGACAGCAAAGATCGATTGTAGCCTCTCGTCTCCCTCTGTGATTGCAGAGCCATTGCTGGGCTATGGCACCAAACTCTACAGCCCTGATAAATTTTCTTTCTGCAATGTACACTTTGGTGGAAAATAAAGTCAAGGGAGGAGGGATGGGAATGAAGGAGCAGGTCTGAAATCAGGAAGAAGAAACCAAAGGAAGAATTTTCTTAAAGGCCAGATCCCTAGGTCATTGAATTCTCTTTGCCTTCTCTCATGGATATTCAGTATCAACAATCTGCTTACACTGTAAGACAGGACTCAAGTGTCTCCGTTGCAATGCTAGGCATTTATGCAGTCATCCTCAAAAATTTTAAAAGATCCTTTATGGGTTATTTATACACACGAACACCTTTTATTATTAAATCTGATTTATTTGTCACCAGCTAGGTTACAAATTTTCTCTACCTATTTACTCAGTCTGGACAATAAAACCACGTCAATGTGCTCCCAGCCAGTTTCATTTCCCGGTTCTACTGCATTAAACACAATGTGGCCGTTGTCTAGGCTGCAAACACACAAGGGAAACTGTTTAAATAATGTAAAAAAAAAAAAAAAGCCTATGCTAGAGTCCCTGTATTCAGGACAACATTGGATTTTGTAAAATTCGGATTCTTGGTGTTAGCTGACTGGCAGTCATTCCTGGGGGGATTTTGCATTTCAGTTATCATGGGGTATTTTTTAGCAGTGAAGGTGATGCCTGTTCCAGTACAGCATTGGAGAGGGTCTGAGCACGCTGGTGACAGACACGGGTGGCTCTTGGCCGGCTGTGCACACAAGGGGACAAGCACAAGCGAGTCCACGGCGCTGACACCCCGTAGGAACCCCAGGAAGGGGCCACATCGTATTTGCAATGGGTTGCATGTGTGGACTGGCAATGGAGCTCAGAGAAAAGGGCCGCTGCTGCAATCCCAGAGTAAATCACAGCAAGCAGAGCTGGAAATCCTAATCCATCACAGGAGGCTCTTATCTTTGGGTAGATGCATGTAGGCTTACTCTGCGAGGAAGATAAGATGTATGGTCCATTTCTGACTGCACCAAAATGCATGAGGGTGGTTGACAGACACAGGAAAAAGTTATTTTTTAGTCTTCTAAGAGCCGGGGTTAAAGTAGCAGATAACAGCTCAGAAGCACGGCATGTCTTTCCAGTAAATACCATTTAGATCACTTCACTTTTTCCCTCTCCCTTGTCTCAGGTTTAGATGAGATGGAAACTGTGCTTAAACTCCACTGAAGTAATTTCTCAATTTCTCTGCATTTCTGCATTTGCTTTTTATGTTTTTCTTTTTTTTTTTTTTAATTCTTACATGAAGGCTGAGATGCAGGTTATCTAACCCTTGCTAACCGGAACTCATTAGACAAAAACTTCACACGTTCTCTAAATTCACGCATGTGTTGTATCAAAAGCTTCCTGAGGGACAGCTAATGTAACTGTGACCTTCTTCCCAGCACACATGAAAAAAGCAGGCATTTGCTGGGAGCTCCTCCTGGAAGCCCCTTGCTTACCCAGGCAAACTTCCTAACCCATGCCCAACTTTGTAACTAAAGAAAAAAGAAATGGGTGTGAGGTCTGAAGAGAGAGTTGTGCAGGTCTGTAAAGCTGTGCTCCTTTTGGTTTCAATGAAAGGAGGGGAAATAGAGCTAATTAGGAAGACTATTAACAAGAACCAGAAGGATTAGAGTGTTTCTCCTCGTGGAAACACCAGAATGAGAAACCTCCTGGGTCAGACCCTGCATCTCTTTTACTCACTTCTTGGCAAGAGTAGATGGGTAAACTGAAGGTCAGAGTGGAGGTGAAATGGGCGGCCCTGGCCAGGGAGACTTCAGAGACTCCCAGCAGCTCATTAAAACCGTCCCCTCCAGTGGCACATGGATATGACAAATGCCACCTTCATGCAGGGAGCTGGCACCAAGCTTGCGAAGAATAAGGTAGAGGTGAAGGTAAAAATGTACAAAAAGCCTTTTAAAGGGAATTCGACATTGCCATTGGCTCCTCTCAAAATAACTGGGAGATGAGAAAAGACTGGCCCCAGCTACAAGAGAGGAGACGTCTGAGAAAGCTATGATATCATGCCGCTTAAAATATAGAGTTCACAGCTGGTCAACCCATTATAGGAAAAATATGGTAGCACTTAAAAAGGTACAGGGAAGGGTCAGAGGGCAAAGTCCATCACTAAGTGCTATGAGGAACAGGAGACAAGATAAAAAAAGGAAGAGTGTGGGCGGGGAAAAGAAAGGAAGAAATCTATATTGGCTGAGAGGAAAAGACGTTAATAGGGAATTTAATTAGGGCAAATAAAATAATAAAGCTTTGCAGGTGGTGGAGTAAGGGGCTATGGAATGATATTAGAGAAAAGTATTAGTCTAGAAGCAAGGGCAGGTGTGCAGGAAGCTAGTGGTGTGTTTAAGAGGGAATCTCAGGTTTATCTCAGAGGTGCTGTCGAGGGTTTCCATGAGCATTCCCCATGCAACATGTGCGGCAGGGACAGTGCAAGGAGGGCTCAACCCCTGCACCGTGGAGCACGGTGGTGGGTTATGGCATTGCTGTGAAGACTAGCCAAAGGGCTTTGCTGCTGAGTGCCTTGCTGGGACTTCCTGGCAGAGGTTCCTCCATGGGGCTTCAAGTAGAGCATTTGCTGTAGATTAATAACTGGCACTGTGGAGACAGAAAGGCAGACTGAGGATGCCCAAGTCTAGACACAGCTCATTAGACCAAGTGCAAGGTGCTGAGTGCACATGCCCTGGTCTGTAGGCTTAGGGGTGCCTTGCTCCCCATGTCAGCTATTTATAATACTTGGGTTGGTGACCTCAGACAGATGGTTTCTGAGCTGTGTTGCAAGCAGGGGTATTCGTCATTGCTATTAAGAGCATCACTGCTGTTAAGAACGTGCAAAACTGCCAGCATGCTGTGAATGCTGATCCTGAGCAAAGCATGTACGAGCTTTACCTAGATGCAGCTTCTCTGTAGGTGTGCAGAAGATATCCTGTTAATAGGTATGGATGCCCATGGGCTCTCTGGTCTAAGGTGGTGGGTATATCTTCCCCAACCTTGGGTTCTGCTGTCCAAACAAATGCAGAGAAATGCCTGAAAACATTTTGAAAGGGACAGTTGGATGAATGAACAGGTGAGATGAATGGAAGAAATGGATATGCAGGCCAGCAGAGCAGGAGGAGGGAAAACACAAAATGGGAATAGAAAAAGAAGCTGGTAAAGCAGAAAAGGATGATATTGCTGATATTCCTGGCTCATAAAGCAACATTAGAGTTGGTGCAAGATTGAGATGTGGGAATGCAATGGAAGAAGCAACGGGGAAGGATGATGGTGAACAGCAGAGGAAGGAACAGGAGGTGGGAGATATAAGGGAAGCCAAGGGAGTCTGATACATCGAAGGAGAGAAGAATTTAACACAAGAAGAAACGTGGGAGCTGGAGCAGCTGAGGAAAGTGGCGCAAGCTCTTGCATTTAACTGGAGAAGGCAGTACAGACTGGAGAGGACAGGAGTGTCTCTGGAGTGCAGACAGAGGAAGTCTAGTAGAGGAAGGAAAGTTTTAGTTGGTTTAATTTTTATTTTAGTAAAAGATAAAAAAAAAAGAGAGAGAGATTAGATCTGCCTAAGAAAATGTCAGCTAAGAATCATCCTTCCTGGGTATACAGTCCTCTCCATTTCCTGCTTGACTTCAAATTGATCTTCTAATGTGCAATGTGAGATATAGTTTTCTGTGTTTTTCTGAAGCATCCCTGTTCCCAGATGTTATCCCATAACATCCCATTATTCCCATATGTCTATTATACATGTTCAGTATAGATGCATACTATATACCGTCATGTGGCACACTGCAGTGACATACAAATGACCTGGGGCAAAGGACTTCCATGTCATAGAGGCAAGAGGCAGAACCGCCTTTGTTCTATTTATGGAAAGGAAAACTAATTCAAAATGTCTTGATCATCTCAGGTTGGTGAGCAACTGTACTGGAGACTACTGTGCTCAAAGCAAAGACTCCAAACAGCTCTTTCCTATAACCTGCTGTAAGACATTGCATACTAATTTTTCAGCAGTGTGTTCTCTTCTGCTGACTACCTAAAAATAAAATATGGAAGTGCAGCAGAATACAGAAGAGCTAAGCTACAAATTTATGAAACTGTTGCATTGTAAACCTCAGTAGAGAGTTATGTTTTCTTCTATTGTTTTCAGAAAATATGTTTTTCCCTAATTGGTCAAAGTGGGATTAGCAGCTGGAAAAGCCATGTACTTTATAAGACCCTCTGGGAGCTTACAAAATGCAGGTATTTTCATAAAGATTGTTGCTCAAGTCCTGACTCATGCAGCTTCTTGTGGTGCAAACGAACAGCAGGATAGAGAAATAAGAACCCCAATAGCTTCCACATTTCTTGTGAACTTCTGGCCAGCAGAGCCTTTCCCTCCTGCTGCCTCTTGTGCAGCTCTAGTCCAACCTCTTGCTCAAGATGGAATCAGACTGTGTTCTTCAGGGCTTTGTCCAGTCAGCTCTTGAAAACCTCCTAGGACAAAGATTGCACAAGCTCTCTGGGCAACCTGCTCCATTGCCTCACTGTCCTCGTGGGGAAAAGATTTCTCCTTATATCGGTCTGCATCATTCTTTTTTCAATTTTTGCCTGTTGTCTTTTGTCCTCCTGCCTTGCACCGCTGAAGGGCCTGGCTACATCTTCCTGGTGGTAGCAGGTGGTGGGGGGGCCATTGCTAGGCCCTATAGAATGCAAGGAGGCTGATGAGGCATGGCTTACCTTGGTAAAAGCATACTGATGGTTCCCAATCAGTCTTTAGATTTCTCTTTTCTTCAAGCAATGGTGGTGCAGATTGCAAGCAGTGCCCAGATTTGGCACCCTGTCTGGATCCTGCAGTGACCATGCGGTCATTCCTTCTACTGAGATCTGCACTGTGGTCAGGTCAAAGGCTGCTGTGAATCGAAGAAATCTGAAACACCCCCACCTGATGCCTTGAAATATTCGTCTCTCACCTGTGTCCCTGCTGGAGATTGCACTTCTTTCCTGTGAAGTTTTTTGATGGGGCAATGCAGTATCGGAGGGTCAGAAAAGCAAACCTCTCTCTTATCCACCAGAAAATCACGTCTTTGTAGATACTCAGACCCTCACTGGATGCTGTCCTGAGCTCCCTACTCTAGGTGACCCTGCTTTGTGCAGAAGGACAGGATTAGATGATCTCCAGAGGACCTTTCCCACCACAGCCTTTCTGTGGTTCTGCAGCTCTCTGAAACCAACATTTTGCACTCTATTTTGAACTCAAGTCTTTACCAGGCAGCAGCCATCCCCAGCGGTCTGTCTGTGATCCCCTTCCATACCTCCATACTCTACTTCCTGTCGGACCAACATTGCTCCTCCAGCTTCCTTCTCACTCCACTAGCTGGGGTGTCTCCATCTCTCTTTGGCCTGGCGCACGTTAATGCTTTCTCCAAGCTCCATTCCTAATGCTGGTCAAAGCACGATGTTGCAGGTCATTTTGAGGCATGGTCACTCTGGTAATGTCAAGATTGCAGGACCTCAAAATGCTTTCCAGACTGTGGTCCGCAACTCAGCATGTCCTAACTGCAAATTGAGCGAGATAGCCGAGTATCTCCACCTCATTCCCTCCCCATCTCCCACCTCTTTGTTTCCATGGAAAAGCAAGTTCAGGGGTATGTGGCCTGGGTAGAGGTTGCAATAATCCCCCAACATAGAGGTGGCTTTCCATGAAAGAAGCAGCACTTGAGCACAGCCCGAGCTGCTGACTAACATGGCCCATCTAGAAGAGGTGGTTGCTTGGGGCACATCAGCTAGGACAGTTTTACAGAGCAGCTCATGCTCAGTGGTGAGCACAGGAGCTGACCAGCACTTTTTAAAACTAAGTTTTAACACCAGTTAAGATGTTTATGCACATACACTTGAAAGCACTGTCTGTTCTTCCTTAATCTAACCATGATCTGTATTTCTTCAAGAGCTCCTCCTGGTCAGGGAAGTGACTCTCTGGTTTGTTGCTCTTGTAGCCTAATGTTGAGACATCTTGATCTGAAGATCAGGAGCTCCTTAAAGGCTTGGTTTGAAGCCTGGATGCTTAAGACTCTCCCTACTGGCTAATGGCAACATGAATGTCACTCTTCAGATTTTTCTTTCCTGAAGAGCCCAAAATAATAAAGTGATCTGGATCAAGAGAAGAGTCTTAGGCAGAGTCAGGACGTAACTGACATCATCTGGCTCCTAGTCTTAGTCTCTAACAAAGCTTGTGGGTGCCCGTCAAGGGGGGAAATCATCACTGCAGGACTTATTTTATACATAATACTGAGAGAGTCTGACATCAGCCAGAAAATCCCCGGTGTCCACTTGCAAATTTAGGAGTCATTTATATCCATAATTATAAAAGCTGTATGCTGTTTATTTAGCAGGGCTCTTTTAATGTTCTGTTTGTTGTTTTGATAGTCTGTATCTTCTTCATATTGTAATCATATTAAAAGAGCATTCTTTTCCTGGAGTAAAGAGGTAATGATTCACAAGAGGCATAATTATTCCATGTGGTGCAGGCAGGATGCTACCGTAAGAGCTGCCTTCTTTATGTGTAAGAGGCTTTTATTGCAACTGCTCTACACAGTAATTAAATTCCTTTGAATGAGAAGGCTTGATTGGATTTTCTTTGGTTTATTGGGAGGAGTCTGAAAAGCAAGATATTTAGCTCAATTGCAATACAATTTTGGCATCTGTTGGAGGCTAGGGAGAAAGGTTCAGAGTGTCTGATTCCCCTTTCTCTTATGTTAGCAGAACTCCAGTGAGTTCAATTGAATTACACTATATTTGTACTTGTGCACGAATCAAGCTCAGAAAGCCCTGGCAGAAAGCAGCAGGATACCTGAACATATGCTGTTAGAATTCAAATTACGTAGGGCAAAAAAATGCTGCTAAAGGAAAGCTGCTTGCAGTTGCAAAATCAACTGCCTGAAAGTGAGGAAACATCATATTTAAGACTGTCCTTCATATCTGATTTTTGCTTTATAGTGAATCCAGCCTTGGCCCAAAATGGGGCAAAGCTTTATAAGACAGCAGCAAACAAATCAAAAGCCAGGTGGCTGTGTAACTAAGTCATGACACATGTACAAGGATGCTGGCATGGACCAACTTTAGAATATATGACTTGTCAACTTAAATCATGTTTAATATCAACTATTGTATGCATTTGCCAAAGGGGTTTTAAGGGAAAAGAGTAAAAATGTAAATTGAAAGAAAAAACATATTATGTTCAGAGTCAACATGTATTATCCATAGGGTTTGGGTTCTGAAGCATAAATTACAGCATAAATGCTACCTATTACTCAACAAGGCTATGCAGTACTTCAGAAGGAAATGTGGATTCAGACAAGGAATGAGATGTGACAAAGTGGGGGAAGAATGTGTCATTGGAGGGCAAAGGTGGAGGAAGAGCCCAGCAAAACAGGAAATAAAGGCCATGACTATGTTTCACGAAGACAAAAAATGCAAGAAGGAACATGGTCAAGTCCTTTGGGGAAGAGATTGGGACTGGCCCAACGGGAAATGGGACAGAGACATGGAGATTGTGCAAGGAAGAGACTGCGTCTCAGCCCAGCCAAGGGAGGTTGCAGGGAACTGGTGGTAACATCCAATTCTGAGAGGAAATGGCAAAAAAAAAAAAAAATCTTGGGCCCACAAGCAATGTTCACGCTTTGCCTCATCTCACCTTGATGTCAGGGGACATCAGCATTACACAAAGCAGAGGTCAGCAGAATTTTAATTTCAATTTTAACATTGCAGAACAAAATGGTTTATTAACTTTTTTTTTTCCTTCCAATTGGATGACAGTCATTAATAACGAATAAATTGTCTGTCCTGTTCTCTTCTTTCTTATCTTCAACTTCTGTGTGTTTAGACGAAAGACAGAGAGAGTAACAGCTCCCAAATGCTCTGGTCTCCATGTCATTCCTGTAGCACCATTAGGCAAATGAGACTTGTCTCCTTGGGGCCCTGCCGGTCAGTGCCCAAGGGTCACGCAGAGAGTATCACTGTGAAGGACCACAGATGCTAATGAACCACATCAGATCCAAGCCTGACCTGTGGTCACTCTGCTGTTTTCTGCGTGGTTGTGTCTCCTTCATTACTTCTTAATGCTCAGCCATGATCCCTCTGGGCTGCATAGGTAACTGGAAACGGAGCTCAAAGTTTTGCCAAAAAATGGCAGTATAGGCAAAAATATGTATATATATATATATATTTGTAAGGCTGTAAATAAATACTGATTGCATTTTACTGATCTCTGTTTCTCGGTTTCCTGAGCAGAAACGTCCATACCTGAGGATTACCTGGCTGACCCCGTGAACACGCAGCGCTACAGCGCGGACCCGGCCGACTCGGCCTGCAGCTGCGCGGGCTCCATGTACGGCCTGCGGCCGAGCCCCGACGGGCGTCTAACCGGGGGCTCCTCATCCGCCTGCGGCCATCGTCCTGCCCAGGGGTCTTCAGGGGGATCCTCCTCAACCGGCCTGAGGCACCCGACCTCCAGCCCGACGAGGAATGGGAGCTATCCTGAAGGAAACAGAAGTGGTAACATAACGTCCTCCCTTATAGCAGTGTGTGTCTGTGCTGGTGCTGCAACAGAGTCTTTACTCACTCCCAACCCCCTGGAAAATTAGTGAGATGGGTCTGGGTGAGCATCCATCGAGACCACCCACGTCTCCACTTACAAGGAGAAATAATAACCTGCTTAGACAGAAAATCAATCTGTTCATCATTAGGTAAAAAGGTGAATGTTTGCTAGTGTTGTTATTAATTATGTAAACAGATGTATTATGTATAATCATGTAGCAATCACAACTGGCATTATCGACTTTCAGATATAAATATTAATACATAAAGCAATGCTCCCCGAGATTGATATGGCTTACCCGCATGAGACCATCTGTGCACATGGTAGGATGCAGAGCAAACCCAAATATTAGTGCTAGGCTCAAAACATTTCAGCAAAAGCTTTTGTTTTCTCCTGCATGGTCCCTCTATCCCTTAAATCATAAACTGGGCCAGATTTTGTTTAAAAAGACTGCCCAGAACATGCATTTTTATAAATCACCCAGCTCTCTGCTCAAGGCTCTGTTATGCTTCAGGGAAGCAAAATGATTTCCAGGTGTGAGGGCAGTGATCAGAGCATTGCTGTCATTACGCCTTTCGGTTTAGAAATCAGCATTATACTAGCTTTTTCTCAGCTTTTTGCTATGTCCTACAATTCTCCACGATTTTCCCCAAAAATGATCCAAGCTAATCAAATTTGTATTTAAATATCTCATTTTAATGTTTAAATACAAATTTGTATTTGTATGTAGTATTAGCTATACTCTTAATTTCAGTTAACTTTGCATTTTCCAAGTTCTCCATTAACAGGTCTTTATCAGTAGTGATTTTACCAGTGTCTTCACCCCTTACTAATTATTCAAACTTCATTTATGCATTTCTCATCTTGATGATGGATCTAACAAAGGAGTTGAGAGTCTCAGCCATTTTTAAGTCATTAATTTCTTTCCTCATTTATTAATGGAATCTACTGTCACTCCAGTATTTTTTTTTCATTTGATAAATTTGACAAAGCCTTGCTAGTTCCCCTTATCCTCTTTGCCTAGCATTAACTCAATACACTGCCTTTCTGCTTTTGCATTTCCCCTGAAAACTGCAAGTGGTTTTGCCTATTCTTGCTTGATAGCTACCCCATCATCTCCTCCCAGTAACCCCAGACCTTAGCATAATTACTTTACAATGTTCTCCTCCTCAATATTACTGTATTACTGCTTGCTTCTGAACTTCTGTTTTATTTAATTTTTTATTTATATTTAATATTTTAGAACATTATTCTTCTTTTTTTTCAGTTTTTATCCCTGGATTTCTTTTTTTCCGTAAGTTTGCCTTCCTAAATATTAAATACCTGTCAAAACTGTCACTTTGATATTATTTTCACTCTGCTATTGCCTTGGCTTATCCCTGTGTTCTTCTATTATACCTAACACAGAAAAGTATTTGGATCTCATCACTACTTTTCATCATTTACACAGTCAGCTTTACTCAAAGCGAAGTGGATTGATTGAAAGTGCACTATTGCAAACAAACTTTAAATGTCCTTGCTAAACCTTGGGTCTCCAGCTACAAAGGAAAGGAAGAGAAGGGCCAGTTTACTTCAGATCTTTAATGCCTCCACGGTCAGCATATGCAGATGCTGGGAAGGCAAAGTGGTTTGCTGTACCTGGAGATTTGTTTCCCCTCTCCCACTGCTTCCCTGGGAGCTCCTAAGAGAACTGGGAGGCTTTTGTCAAGCTTTTCTAGTTGGCAGTTGCAAGCAGCCTAGATTTAACGGTGTTGTTACACGTTTGGGTTGAAAGTCTCCAACGCTCTCGCTGTGATCAGTCGTTGCCGCTTTGTAGATTGATCATCCCTGCAGACAGGTCTACTCAAAGATCCCTCAAGCCCTGCCTCCTGTCTCCTGCACAAGACAGACATAGCCAGGGAAGAGACACATCAAACGACAGTGGCACGTCGCCTCCATCATCTTTGCCTTCAGAAATTCATGCCTTCCTGAGCCAGGGGTGGGAGATTCATATTTAGTAACCCTCAACAGATTTTTCTTTGAGTTACTGAATGGTTTATTTAATACTTTGCACATTTGCAGCATCCACAAAATGCAGTGGTAGAGTTGCACCTAAAAGTGAGTTGTTTGGAGAAAATCCCTGTTATTAGGGGGTTGAATCCATATAAAAGAGACTTGGAAGCTCAGAGTTCCTTAGGCTTCATGGCTGCATCACATTCCCCTCTTGGTTCTGATTGTGAATGTCACCATTTCACAGTCTCGGACAACACCTTGTGAAAAGTAAGCAATTTACTGACTGGGAAGCTAAGTTTTGGCTGACAACTCAATCTCTTTACCAGAAATTACAAAATTCCCAAGAAAAAAAAAATCCCCAAAATCCAGTATTTAGAAAGTGAAATCCTGAAAGATGGCAGGCCTTTTTTTCTCTTCTTCCCCAGAACTGAACCAACAGAAAACTCACAGTGTCCACACATTAGGCTTTGCAGGTTCCTCTGTTTCTCTAGCTTGAAAAATATGAAAGCAAACTGGGGAGCAAAAGAGGAAGAGTCCCCAGATTCTCTGGGCCCAGGCACCTGTGATATCTAAGTGCTTTTGAAGCAGCTATAAGTGGCTTCGAGCTGGCACTTGAGGGTAGAAGAACTCTCCCCAAAACTGCTTAGTATTTCCTTAGGTGTCCCATGCATTTAATATTTGCAAAGACTAGCTCATCCCAGGCCACTGAGACACTTTGGCCAGCTAAGTACAGGCTCTCTAGAACTGATAGTTATGTAATGAGCATCACTAAAACTATTATTATTTTGTTGATGCAGCTTATTTATACTTACTAACAATTTACCAGTCCTGGTACCACCCACTGTGCACTAGGGCCTGCACATTCAAACTCGTGCAGAGATGGGTTTCCAGCATCCTCCTCCTGTACCCCAGGTGCTCTACCAGTAGGGACCAGGGCAAGCAGGCACATCTGTTTGCTGGTGCACATCTGTGCCACTACTATGCATTGGGGTTCCTCCAAGCGCCCCAGCTACTTTCTAGAGACCCCAGCAGAGAGTTGGCCACGGAGGGTAGTTTCACTCCGCTACAGGCAGGCAATTCTCAGCGCCTGTGATTTGATTTGCAAGGCAGTGACATCCACCCTGTCAAGGTGCGCACAGATAAATAACGACATCATTCCTAGTGTTAAAGAAACTGTCCTTTTCCTACTCACAGCCTGGTTTTGTCTCTTCTGCCTGCAACAGTATCAGTTCTGACGTGCTTCCCAATAACGTTGCAAGGCTTATCACGACCTTTAACGTGGAGATTCTGTTTCTTCACAGCTATCATACTTGTCACCTAACATGCTCCTTCCACTTTTTATGGCAATGCTAGACTTTTAAAATATGCAGTTTCCTTCTGAAACTGCCTTCGTGCAGCTATGCGAGGCATGAAGGTATGCAAGGGTTTGATTAGTGCCTTTGCAAAATCCCTCCTGCAAAGGTCTTAGGTATCTGTGCTCTTACAATGATGCCTCTGCCTGGGTTTGTCTCTTTTCTAGAGATACTTTATATGCTGCTGAATGATAAGCAAGCAAAGATGAGTAATTGATGCATGCTAGGATCTGTTCTTATTCTTCTCCATTTGCGTACTCACAAGGCAGGGATGGGCAGTGCTTGTTAAAAAGAGAAAGCATTTGTCTCTGAAACCTCTAGCCAATCTTTCTTATTTATGGATATTTTTGAAAAATAGCGTGCCTTATTTATCATGGTAGGCAAATATCGTGGAAAAAAATCGTAACTGTAAAATGTATCACAGTGCCTAGCAGAACATGTTTTTCAAGTAGAATGGATGAGATTAAGTCTCAGAGCTCTCATTAATGTGATTGGAAGCTCGATGCCTAATTCTACGTGATTATGCTAAAAAATTCCAAAAAAAAAAAAAAAAAAAAAGTCAGTTGGGGTTGCTAACAGATAAGCATGCACTCTCCTGTCATCATTTGCCAAACTGAAGCTCTTAGAGACAGAATAGTCAAGGACATCATAAACCTTTCCAAGCCCTGCTTAAATAGCAAACAAACACTGTACTTCCAAGTATGGAGAATTGCATATTTAACCATAACATAATTGCCTTAACCTTGTTGTGCAGCTTGTTGGTTTTACTTAATTTCATTATCTATTTGCAATGGCAAAGGAGGTCCCCATGGCACTGCTGGGCACTGCTGCCTCTGCAAATGCAGAAGGGCTTTGGAAGCCATTCACAACCTAAAAGGGTGGGTGCCTTTAGTGAGGTGCCTTTTCTCTTCTCCTTATGAGAGGGGTGGATTTTTTTAATTCTGGGAGGGTAATTTTTCCTATTTCTCTATGCCTTTGAGGGCCTGCTACTTTAGTTTGCTTTCAGCAGACCTGCTGCTCCTTATTATCTGCTCCAGTGCGGTCAGAGGGAACCTTTTAAAATTTCATTCCGACCCCCATCCCCTGAGGCAAGGAAATCATTTAGGCCTGCAGCAATATTAAAGTTCATCCGTCACTCTCTTTCCACTCTTATCTATCAATGACCGTGCTCCCTCTGGGGTCTGTTTGTTTGCCAAGAACCTATTTAAGGAGTCTGTTATTTGTCTTTGCTCCATTTCAGCATTGGAGGTTTAGCTCCATTTCAGCATTTCATTTCCTTGGCATGTCCCTGAATCAGTTGGGCTTTTGGCTTCATCTCTTTCCATCTTCATTCCCAGGACAGCTCCAAAGCTGGAGCCTGGGATCAGCAGAAAATCCACATGAGATGAGGTGTCTTCAGCCCAGATCAAGCCAGGTCATGTCACTCCATTGGCTTCACCCAGCTGTGGTGTTTCGGGGCTGAGCTGGTCTTTCTGACAAATGCAGGTCCCATTCCCACCCAAGGAACAGCCGCTAAATCCAAGGAGTCCCTGTGAAGGCTTCCCCAAGGACAACCTGCTCCCCCTCTTTTCTCAGGCACCTTTTTAGGCAAAACAGAAAAGTGCTCCCCTTCGATTACCTAGATTTCCATATCCCTTTCCATTAATGTGACAAATTTTTGCCACCTGTCAAAAACAGGAAATTGGATTTGACCTAGATTACGATCTCTAAAAATAATTATTGGTCCTGAGCACTCCCATCTCTTTGTAATCTGAGTATTCATTATCATCTTGATTAATTCTGATGACAGGATGGCATAGGATACCCGGGAGACATGCGGCTTCCTCATTTATCTAATTCTTAGGTTAAGTGTGAATACCTTCAGATAAGAAAAAATGTGTAGCACTTGCTCTGCTGCCATCAAACACTTTTGTGCTTAGTATAGGAGTCTTTTAACAAAGTGATGATATTGAAACATAAAACCTAGGCCTTTGTGTAGATGTGAAATGATTAATTTTTCTTTTGTAAGTAAATGAACGGATTCCACTTAAATGTGTAAACTAAAAAGCCGCTGAACCAGAGTAAAATCAATAACAAAACATATTTTAAAAGATATGGAAAAGCAGAGAGTTTCCAGGCTAGGCACCAAGTTCGGGAGACTAGTCAGCAAATTGATGATATCCCATTTTTACTAATGACACTTAGAGATAGACAGACATACACAAGTAAAATAGCACATCTTAGGTTTTTGAAAAAGCAGCAGAGAATTCCTTATTTAATTCTGAATACATAAATGAAGGTTGAGTAATCTTTGAAGAGTTAATATCTATACATAATTCTTGTTTTTAAATCACAACATGATACCTCAGCTAGAGATTTGAAAGGGTTATCTTATCTTGTTAGGTTCCTGGGAAAGTTCTAGCCATTTGTTTTCTTTAGGAAGGTCATTTATATTTTTGTGTTAAAAAAAAACAGATTTATGCTATTGATCATTAGACTGCAAAGTAGTGCGAAGGGAATGCAAATGGAATAGAATTCCCTTGTCCTTTCAACCTTTTCTTCTCCCCACCTTTTCCTTTTCCTTCGGATATTTCTATATCTGTAAAGGCTCTCCGGGAGCTCTATGTTCCCTGTTGCCCTTTTCTGGCATTTCTGGCAAGAGTCATGGGGCTAAGGCCTGCTCTCTCTTAAACAGGATACCGGGGGGAAATGACTCTCCGTAGGGGCCCAGCATCTCCTCGGCCGTATCACGGGTGCAGCGTGGAAACTGCAGTCCTGTGGGCACAGCTAAGCCCATCCCCGATCCCCTCTGTTTCCCCACAAAAGCTGGACTTTCTTCTTGTCCTTTGGTTTGAGCTTCCCCGGGGCAACATCTCCACACCTCAGCTGGCATCTGGAGCACCAGCAGATCTGCTGGGGAGAAACACTACCAATCCCAAGCCAGGCCACAAGACCGTCTTTCGTGGCACTTGCACCTCCATGTCCTCCATGTTCTTGGTTCTCCTTGGTCCTTACTCACTCAACGTTACTGATGGTCCAGGGCTTGGTGCATTTTGCACTCTTTGTCTTCATCACTCCATGGCAAGGACACCAGATGGCCGCTTTGCTGATGTGTATTGCATTTATTCTGCGAGCGGTGCTCGGGGTCGTGTGGCTCCGCGTGAGCACCAATCCTAGCTGTCTAATTAAAAGGACCTGCGGCTATTCCTTGCCCTTAATATCCAGAACAGTGACTTAGCAAATGAGAGTGTAATTATCATGATATTTACATCATATCCCATTATGAAACCCATCGACCAGATTTGCACATTTGTAGCATTGCTGCTTACTGGGGTTCATCTTTCATAATTGCAAAATTTGCCTCATTACATTATACTGTAAGCTGAGGATGGTGGCAAGTGAAAAAGGACCAATATGCACATAAAACACTTATTGTGCCTATATGGGCAGATCCTCAGATAATATAAATCAGCACGGCTCTATTGAAATCATTGAAATGACAATTTACATCAGTCACAAACCCAGCCCAGTACATTTGCTCACATATATTATGATGCTTGGAGTCCTACATGGTATTCTAATATATTTTAATCTATCTTTATAAGCTCAGTATTTCTGCAGAGAGCTCAGCTCTGAGCCATTCTAATTTCCCTCTTGGCTACTTGAGGATTCTCCAGGCTCCCGTTCTGTAACTGGTCAGGTGGCTCCAATCTCCCTCTACTTGCACTCTTCTTTTCCTTTCTTCTGCAGTGTCTGCTTCTTACCATTTGCATCTATCATTAAAAATTGTGCCTTAACCAAAAAAAAATCAAAAAAAGAAAAAGAAAAAGGTAGGTTCAGGCAAATAACATTTTATACGTCGGCGTGCTGCCTCCTGCTAATGCAAAGTTTGCTTTGTGCAGATATAAACAAATGCAAACCACCTTCCTGAAACCTAGCATAACACAGTTCTTGTAATAGTGACATAGCTTGGTGGGGGTCAGGGAGAAGAGGAACTGCACGCACATGGAGGCTGAGATTTATAATTCTGCAGAGACTAAGAATAAAAACATAAATGCACTTCCATTCCTATGTGCCTTTATTCCCTTGATTTAAAGCTACAGCAAGCTGAAGTGACTTTAAATCATCCTGAGCTCATACCATTAAAAAGTCACACATGCAATGTTCATCTTAGCATGTTTTAGTAGCTCTCCAAATAATAGGCGTTCATTGGGGACCTTCAGCTTGGTGAGAGCCTCAGATTAGGCAGATGCTGGCTAGAAATGCTCCTTTAAACTTCAAGATAAGGCTGAAAATATGAATGCTAGGAGAAAAACTCTTCCCTAAATTCTTATTTAACCCTCTAGCTTTAACATTCAGTGATACTTTCCATGGTTTAGTGCCCAAGTGCTTTCTCTCCAGGTGGGAGGGTGATGTCTTCTTGAGCCGACATCCCCGTGGCTTGCAGATCAGACAGCAGGGACAGCTCAGTATAACAGCCTGGCAGCTAGCACAGTTTTCCTTCCCCAGCAGGAACCTGAGGGTTTCATGTTTTTAACACAACTCACCAGCTGGGATTATGTCTCCTGGTAAATGCTCAGACAGAAAAGTGCCAAGTCCCCTTCTCTCCCCATCCGCTGCTGCCCCACACAAGCAGATCCAAAGTCCATGGCAGTGTAAGGCTGCCACAGCGCTGCACGGTCACAAACCGAGGAAATCACTGTGTGCCCTTGTAATGTGCTGTTGTGGGCCTTTTTACACCCCTAGCCTCAAGTCCTTCACCGGAGACACCAGACGTGGCTCGGCCATCAAGCAAGAATCCTTCAACCTGGACTGTGGACGACGTGGTTTGGTTCGTGAAGGATGCAGACCCTCACGCTTTAGGTCCCCATGTGGAGCTCTTCCGAAAACACGTATGTAGAAGGCTGCCCTTCATATGTCTGGGTAATTTACACCAAGTGTGCAGGCACTACAAAGAGATGTCCATCACACATTACACACAAGTCCCCAGCTGCTTTTGGCTGCCATAGGCAGTGTTTGTGCTCAGCCAGGTTTAAGACAAGTTTGTGCAAGGAATTCAGCATCGTTGTGAGGTTTGGTCAGGAGAAAGATTCACTTATCCTTTAATAGAAAGACCCTGATCACATCCCAAGAAAATACTTGCTATCTGTTCCTAACTGTACTAGCATAAATTGTGCCAAGCCTAAGAAAAAGCACAAAGGATCTGGTGCTCATTTTTCTGTGTCAGACTGGCACAAAAAGCCTTGCCTCAGTGACAATTATTTCCCAGGGTACCCATGATTCTCCTCTGAAGAGCGTTCTCTATGTGACTCTGGATATTTAGCAGGAGAAGCCCAAAACAGCTACATTTTTCATCTTTTTCACAGTATTATATTACACCATAACTGAATTTAACAGACCTGCTTACTCACTGATGGTTGCATTCACTGGGCAGTCCCCAGTGGTGGAAATAATAATATCCTCTAGCATTTCAATTAGTAAAAGGAAAAGCTGTAAACATACATCTGACCAAGAGCTGCTTGTTTTGTTGCTTCTGCATCTAATAGTATCTTCATGCATCCCCTCATGCCTCCTTGATCAATTCGGTCTGACTGAAAATGGATTTTACTCTAAAGATTGTTCAACTGTGTTCATGCCTTCAGTTGTAAGTGTCTATTCTTCGGTCTAAATGAAAACAGCTCCCCAACTGAAGCCCAGATCAGAATTTCAGGTTATGAAGTAAGTGAAAGGTTTGATAGCCAGGTTCTACTCCTTGTCCTCAGAGCCAGGAGGGACTGGTGAGAAGGTGGAGCTGCAGGTAAAGAGCCTAGTGAGACAACTGAGAACATCCAGCTACACAACCATGTGGAGTTTTCCAATATAAGGAGCAGGTGCCGCTGAAGAGCAGGGACAGACGAACATTAAGATGTGCTCATAAATGAAAGTCTCAATGTCTTCTTACCCTACAAAGGCTTCAAGACCTTTTGCCATTTCTCAGGCAGTTCAGTAGGATGAGGAGAGAAGATATAAGTACACCAGGACAAGAGATGGGTCAGGTGCTAACATACTTTCCCTGCCTACTGCTGATAAAGTCAGATTTGCCTTGTAAGGTGCTTATGAAAATGTGACATAAGTTGGCCATGAGGATACCAGGCAGATAACTGAGCATCTCAGATTTAAAGAAACTTGCTTCGACATGACACTGTCAGGAGGGGCTGTGCACCAAGAGACAATCTGCATGTGAGGGAAAAGGATCATCGTTGTCTTAAGGCTTGCAGGTGCATTGCAAAGAAGAGTTCAAAGTTGAGGTTGTAAGATACATTCAGAGCAAAAGCACCAGGTTTGTAGACTCTGCACTCCTAGCAAAGGCCAACTTTCACACGGCAACCACACTGGGACACAGTGTGAGACCTTCCTGGCCAGCTGCACTGCAGCGTGCCACAACACTACACTGCCCTGTGACCAAAGAGAGCAAGTTAAATTGCCGCTAAAGGCTGTCCCTGTCATCCTCAGTGAAACACCCAGTACCTACAGGTTCCACTTATCACCGGTTTCCTCGTAAAATATGCAGTAGGTCTGAGAACTTGGGTAAAATTACCACACAAGTCAATTCAATTACGCCTTCGAGTTATATATGTCCCTGCAATTTTTCAGCCTTCAAATCTCATCTGGATTAGCATGGAGACCCCACGGGTGAGAGACAAGTGATTAGTCCATTAACCTTAGCCATATCTTCCTGTATGTTCAATCTTTCCACGAAGCAGGTGCATAATTTACTTAGAAGCACTTACTGTCATTGACAAGGCCCAGCTATCACCTGAAATTGTCGCTTTGGCCATCAACTAATCTGAGCTATGACACTGGGAGGGAGAGGGCAATGGGACCACAAGGAAGAAAAGGGTGTGGGGAGGACTACTGGTTGAGGACAGTGCTTTTCCATGTTACCATACTAAACAAAGGCTACCAGAATGTGGGTGTTGATTGTAGTCTCTGGAGTGGGGTTTCCCAATGTGCAATACGAAGCTGTCGCCTGCACAAGCGATAGCTGCAATATGCATATGAGATCACTGTGGTCCTTGCTCTGCTCTTCTCAACAGGAGCAGAAGCTTTTCTTATTGCCAAGATGCACACAAGTAGCTCCTGAGGGTGCTCAAAGACCATGAAACTCCCTCCCCTCTGCTGTTTCCTTATTCCCTTGGCAGGGCTGTATGCCACAGAAAGCCTGACTCGTACCTGACAGGTCTTTTGGCCCCTCACAGAGGAACCATCCGCCTCGCAGAGACCTCTTGCACCACTAGGACAAGAGCTTTTCTCAGCAAGAAGCAAGCGATGGCTGGAAGACTGGGGAAGGGAAACAGGAGGGGAAAGAACTGCAAGGAGAATTAGCAGGTGGAAAATTCTAGCTAGAAGCGATCGAAGCAATGTTATGGTCTGACAGTTTAATTATGAGGCCAGTGATTGGCAAATGCATGTATGAAAGAGACAAAAACCTTTGAGTTTAATGTAATTAAACCCATTTATTCAAAGAGCAACCTGCTTCTGCCTTTGCTAGACATGAGCATGCATCTTCTCCCAGATCTCCTTCATATCATTTTAGCATGTTCCACTGAGGTAACTGCTTGCTACCCTCCTGTTGCTGATGGTGGCCTCATCAGGAGCTTAGCTCATGAGGTTGCAGAGTGGAAAAGAGAGAAGGTTTCTTCCTGTTTGTTGTATAACTCAAGTCTTTTATTTCACTCAAAAGTAGGTGCTTAAATACCCATAAGTACTTAGACTTTTGTCTTAGTCATTAAAAACCTGATCCTGGGAGACATCCACAGACTCTTGCGCAGGTTGTACAGAGTTTGTTTAGGGGATGCTAGTATTCCCAGAAAAGTGCTGCAGGAAGCAGGCACAAACACAGTAATCCTCATTATAGTAGGCAGAAGCTTTATATCTATTTCCCCCACATACCATGACCTTGCAGCCCCCACCTCAGACACCACTCGTTGTTTCAATGCCCTTGCAGGGTCACAGCAGTGTTCTGCAATGTTCTGACTCACAGGGGAGCAGATCTCAGTTCATGTGAAACAAGCGTATTGCACTGATTGCACTGAATTTCACCAGCTCCAGAACTGGTTCAGGATCTCCTGGTAGAGCTATTGCTTACCTGGGGACCGTGCTGCAGAAACCTTCTTTTTTAAGTTTTTTTTCAAGGGCTGACACAGTGTTATTGTAGAGAAGCCAAGCCAACAAGCTGCACAGGGACACAGCTAATATGGGACACTCAGCTGGATATGAATACTCCCTCTGGCATACTCCATCGTGGAGTTTCATTTTGATCCCTCATAGTATTAATAAAGGAAATAATAAAATGTTGAACTCAACATTTAGAAACAGTTGCATTTGCACCAAACACTTGACAGCGCTTTTACCTATAGCATCATGATTGCGGGAGTTTGTTTTTCATTCTTATACAAATATTAATTGTTTGTAAAGCTTACTATTTCTTTCCCTCAGCTTCCTTGAAAAGATCGGAAGGAGAGAGAGGAGCAAAGAGAATTTCTATTATGGATGGGGTGGAGGCTGCAGAATGAAGAGCATCAATTGATTGAGTTAATCAGAAAGTGACCTTAACTGCTCATCAGCTAAATCACCTACTGAATGGAATAATGATGATCAGGGCAAATTAGGATCCATAGTATTGCTTAATTAGTAGGCAATGGATCACAGGGGAAAGACCTGCCCGTCAGAAACATAGAATACAATATATACTACATTATTGCGTGGGTATTATGTGTGTATGTATACACAAGCATATACAGCATTAGCTCTGATGAACCGAGGATCTAAATAAGGTGGAGACTGTGGGGACTGGCAGTATTTTTTAGCAGATCCACTAATATAGTCAATAAAAACAGGCAAACCTGGGATCCAAGAAAGGGCTATGTCTCTGAAAGCTTGTGTGCTTTCTAATCATGTGAGAGGAGGTGAAACAGAAGAGAATCCATTTCCCTGCAAATGAACGCTCTTCTCTGCTCAGAACAGCACCCTTGCAATTTCAGAAAGGTTTTCAAGCTAATAGGTCTGAGATAAAAAAAATGAATTTGGTGGTAATTTCCTCCACTTAGATGGTGCTTAAATTAAATTTGGTTAAATTTTGCTAATAAATCCAATGAAATATGTAAGTAGCTGTTATCTTCAATTTAAGAACAAGAAATAAAGATATGTCTTACTTGACAGAGGTGAACTGGGGATATGTGAAACATGCAGACAGTTAGTGACAAAGCTGGAATGGAGATTTGGTGGTCCATTATTAGGGGTTCATAAGGCCACATCTTTCTCTCTTGCTCTCAGCTCTTTCTTCTACTTTCTCTCAAGGTCAATTTGCTCCTCTCAAAATTAGAATTGGGCTTACAGCAACACAGATTTTTATTTTTTTTAAATATATGCTTTTATTGCAGAATAATTGAGAACAGTCAAACCTTAAGATTTTTTAAAAAATAAAAACTATATATTTTATATATAGTTTTATATAGCTATATATATATATATATATATATAAACCCTCCTTTATAGTTTTCTTTTTCCCTACCTTTTTAACACAAGGTCTCTTTCTCTCTTTTGAAACCAGGAAATTGATGGCAATGCTTTGTTGCTTCTGAAAAGCGACATGATCATGAAGTACCTGGGGTTGAAATTGGGACCAGCGCTGAAACTTTGCTACCACATTGATAAGCTCAAGCAAGTCAAGTTCTAACAAGTTCTCAAGCAACATCATAGCCTGACCTAAATCTGGACAACAAATTAAAGGTAACATGTTGCCTTACAGACGTGCATTCATATGTGGATTGTTCTTCTCTCTTTTTTAACAGACTTTGTCTTTTTTAATACTTGTGCATCTTCATCTTTTTTTAACCCAATGAGGTTTTTCGGGCTGCTTTGCGTTAACGATTTGCCAAAAAGTACGTAATTCCAATAATTACTGTGTATCATTATGATGATTATAGTAAGCCCTATTTTTGTAATCGGAAGCGGGGAGCCAGAAACACACCCAGCTCCGGCACACGGCGAGGGAGGGCTGCGGGATGGCGATCGCGGCTCCCTCGGAGGAACAACCGCTGCCGGCGCCGGCGGGTTGTGACGGGAGCGCAACGCTTGCGCCAGCGCACGAGGCCTGGAAAACGGCCGGACTTCGGTCCGCTCCTGTCTTATGGGAACTACTCCATGTCGTGCACTACCTGGGAAACTTGAATTCTTTTGTTTAAAAAGGAAACAAAAAAAAGAAAAAAAAAGAAAGAAGAACAAAAAGAAAAAATAAACAAAAGAAAGAAAACGGGGCAAAGAACAGGTTTTCTGCAAGCCAAAGTACTCTTTTTCCCACTAGAGGGAGCAGCCCTTATAGACTTTGGGCTGGAGCTCTGTGAACGCTGTGGCTTTCCTGGCTGAAGAGCTCTGGCCATCATGAGTCTCATATCTTGCACATCTCTAATTCCAATAAGGAATCGCAGGCTCCCAGCGGGATGAGCCCATTGCTGTTTACAGACAACTGATTCAAGAGAAGCCCAAAGGCAAACAGTGTTTCTGACACGGTGCTTCCCATTAAGCCGAAGAGGCATCGATGGCTCCTGCGCTGTCCCGGAGCCCTTTCACTCTGCCTTTTAGCTTGTGGTAGTCTGTAAGGAAAAAAAAAAAAAAAGGACTTTCTGCTTTTGTTTTTTTATGTTCCTGTTTTTAAAAAGCAAGGGCCCAGGGCGGCAGCATCCCTCACAAGGAGCTGGCAATCCCAGGCACGTTGTTCTTTTGCAATGATGGTTGGGTCCAGGATGGATGAATGCTTCCCTGACTGAGCTGCAGTGGAAGGAGAAGCACCAGGCTTCAAATCTCAAGTGAATTAAAAAATAACATCCTGCTGCCTCTTACTCAAAGCCAAAATGTGCTCATTGATACTCCATGTAGCCAAACCAGGAGAAAGGAAGGTCTTAGGCTAGAAAGTAACTTGTGGAATTCAGAAATGATCATTAAGAAGCAGCACATCCAATCATATAGTTTAAACCGTTAGTGGGAGGGCAATAGTGGTAGCAAGTATTTATAAGTCATGCAGATTACTTCAGAGTCAGCCTTGACTGAACTGGGAAATGGGGTGCTGATAATATGCAAGACATCACACCTTCTGACTGCTGCAGAGAAGAGAATATTACCAAAAATACCTCATGGAATAACATTCAGTTTGATGTACGTTACTAGAATAAATCTCGTACAAAAAAAATCAAGAATCAGTCAAGAAAACACTCAAGAATATGGGTAAGCACATCCCACAAGGCTTTCACTAAACTTTTGAGGGCTACTCTTCCAAACTGATAAAGTTATCTACATATGCTTGCAGAATTGGATCTTTACATCACGGACCAACTTTCAGCAAATCCTGCATTGAAACACCTCTAAAATGAATAGCTGAGTGTGCCAAATGAGAAGTCCTATAATATCAAGCAACATAATACACCGTACCTTAACATGCTGATCCTTAGAACTTAACTCATCTGCATCAGTATGTACCCATGTGATGGGAACATCAACATGAAAACTGTGCAGTTCATTTTCACTCTGACTTTTTTTAAAGTGCATCTTTCCTCACAAGGAGCCCCCCAAAAATGTAAAAACTTGCTGTATCAGTAATATCACATTCAGAAAGTCTTCAAACAACCTTTTTTTTTCTTCCATATACTTTTGAATATAGATAATTGCTCTTTCAGAAAAGTAATTTTAATTCCTCCACTTAAAACCCAGCACACTCTAGTATATCAGTAGTCAGAGCTGGCTATCAGATGGCTTCAGTGCTGGAAAACACCGTTTTGTCAAAATCAGAACTTTTCGTAAAAGCATGTTGCTTTCGAACGTAAAACTCTATCTAACTGAAACTACTTTTGGTAATGTCAGACGTCATTTTGACATCTGGCGTATGGAAGTTTTTATTTCAAAAAGCTTTTTTATTTTCTTTTATTTCACTGGCGATCTTGTAACTATACCTTTTTTGTTTGATGAAAGTAGAAAAAAATCAGAACTACAGAATTTCGTGAAAATGAAATATTCCCATTTGTCTCTCTCTTGCCTTCTCTTTCTTTCATCTCCCCTTCTCCAGACATCACAACTGAGACACAGTATTTATATACTCTTAAGAGGCAGTAATGTTCTTATACTTAACATGCTGAAATAATTTTAATGTATAGGTCTAACACATACAGTCAGTGGTGCTATTTCATTTTATACTGAACTTTTAGGCATGAACTAACAAGCTCAAGCCATGACATTTAATGATCTATCTTTTTGCAGGGGAGGCTTTTAGTGGGTTCTTTTTACACATAAGTAAAGCCTATAACAAAAATTCTTCATTGTATGTTTTTCAACTGAAAAGCAATTAGGAGGCAAAAAATCATGCAGCAATAGTGTAATTATAACTAATTTTTCCCTCTCAAGTCTTGTCAGCAAGGGCAGTTAAGCAGCTCTTCTGTGCGGAGTGTGTCAGGCCGCCTCCCCAGAACAAGCACTGGAGAGTCAGAACACGCAGGCCACTCGTTTCTCAATTAGCTGCTATTTTCGACATTGCTTGTACAAATTACCTCGCTTGCCATTCTGCTCGTAGCCCTCCCCTCGGCGCGTCGCCAGTCACGTTGCATTTCTGAGCTGTTCCAAACGAGTGGGTGGGTGTGCATACCCTTAAGAGCAATACATGTGTCTGCTTGCTACTTTTAAGGGCTCACAGCTGGATCGAAAGGCAGTTCTGGTGCTTCAGGTAGTTTTAACACTTCATGAGAATTTGCTTAAAAAAAAAAGACAATAGGTAAAGTCTAAGGATGTAGGGAGAGAATGTCCAGTGTGATTAATGCCGGCAGGTGCCCTGGAGACTGGTGCATAAAGCATCACTCAGCCCATTGCTAGTTTCTATATGTTAGCTGCAGCCTTCAGGAATGGCCTCTTTTTCCTTTTCCTTTCTCTTTCCCTTTCCCTTTTCTTTTCCCTTTCTCTTTTCCTTTTCCTTTCTCTTCCTCTTTTTCCTTTTTCCTTTTCTTTTTCTTTTTCAGAAAGAATGCTTGGGAAACGTTAAGCCAAACATTTTCAACAAAAATAGTAAGAACCAGCAAAACAGTAAGAAAATAGTCGATGAATTCTTGGCATGAGAAGGGAAGGGCCCTCTGCTGGATTAGCAGCAGGGGTATAAACCATCATCTGGTTCAATTAGTGCCGCTCATGTCAGGGAAGATGGAAATGGCAGTGCAGGGGCAGCAGTGGTTTTATAGACGGAGTGGAAGGAAAGCTTGCCCCTGCGCTCCATGGTCCCAAGTGTCCCTTCGAGCCAGAGACAGCCCCTTCCAGAGAGAGAAATATGGGCCCACGGTGTCAACGGGCTGCTCTGTTTGCTGATGCTACTTCCATATCAACAAGCTTGGAGTTGCTACGGAAGTAATTCAAATATCAGTGCTTTGGGGGCAAAAATCAGGGAAATGGGTGCACAGAACCTGAATAAGACACCTCCAGAGCAGCGTCCACACATCATCACTCCCCTTGTCACTGGTAACCGAGTCACATGGAGCTGTAGGAATTTTGCTTCTCTTCCTAACAAATACAGTCTTAAATTTGCACACCTTTGCCAGAGAAAGCAGGCAAGTAATACACTGCCTTTGATTCCTTGCAATAGCTACATGCTGCTTTCTAATCCATATTCCCTTCATGGACAATTGGAAACGGATTCCCTGGGAAATCTAAAATTTTGCTCGAAAAAAAAGAATCACTTTTATTCACTGCCATGAGTTAAATATTATGGAAACATGTCTGCTAACAATTTGCTTTGTGTAATTTGTACTAATGCTAATAAGCACCAGCTGCATCGCTTCCTGCTGCAGATTCTTTTGTGGCTGCAGCGGTATTATCACATATGTACTTCGCAAATACGATGGACTCCAGCACAACTCGCTCGTCCTGGCAGCGGCTCCAGCAAATTCCCTCGACTCAGAATTGCAGCGAGGCCAATGTGCATCTGCAGGCCCTGCCTCCCTTGGTTCCCAGAGGCTCAGCTCTCCACCAGGTGCTTGGAGCGAAGCTGCTGAGCGGGGACACGGGGCCCTGGAGAGGAGCCAGTGCATGTGCCATGTGCTTGGAGACGGTGGCTTTCGGCAGGGATGTCACTGACCGGTTAGGTTCACCGCAGCTCGAGCGGAGCGGCGTTTACAGAGGCTTAGTGCAAACAAAATATATGATTTCTTAAAGATAAAGGAAAGAGAGAGAAGGGGAAAAAGAGAGAGGGGGAAAAAGTATTAGTAATACACTGACACTGTACTACTTAAACTGAAACCCAAGAATCTTTCAACTGCAATCTAAAGAAAAATGTTTCCCTCACATAAGATGCTAAATAAAGCACGTCAGGCCAAATCCCGGTCCCACTGAGGTCCGTGTGTGTTTTACTATTGAATCCATAAGACCAGGACTTGGCTCATAAAACAGGTCAAGCTTCAGGCATGTCCAATAGTGCCTGGAAGCTAATGAGCTAATTCATCCTTCCTGACGAGGAACGGAGACAGTCGCCTGCCGGAGAGCCCCCTTCCCTCCGCTCCCAGAAACCCTGCTAGCTTCTTGGGAGAGGGTTTTGCTAGCTGCAGATGCACCCGATTTCAGCACTTTCTCCATTTAATTTTGGATTTTAGTTGTGAGTTCTGAGAAAGATAGTTTGCCTTCTTTTTTTTTTTTTTTAATTTAGCAGCAAACGAAAGCCAATACCCTGAGAATCTCTACCATGTGATTAGACAGAAACTCACGCTGATCTGAACATGCCTTCACTGGGAGATTGCCACACATTCCTGAGGAGAGCCTCTTGGTGGATTTTAAAAATAAAACACATCAAAATCAGTCCCAGCGACCCATAGTTATTGGCTTTTCTAGCACTTCATCATGCGCTCATGTCTCTCAGTAGGATCACAGTCGAACAAAACGAGCTGATGGGACTTCAGAAGTGCCTCCACAGTCAATGGGCAGCTGCCAAAAAGCAGCATCTGAGGCTGAACAGGAGCCTCAGGACAGGATGGGCTTCCAGATGGGGAAGTCCGAGGTTTCACCAGTGGTCCCCTGTCATTTGTGCCCTGTTTCCAGGTGTGTATCAAATTCTCCCTGCATGGAGCAGCATATCTTTATTCACCAGAGTTTTCCCTTGGGGTTTTGAAGGACTGAGATCATGCTGCCCTTTTCTTTTTGAACATGAAATATGGTCCACTGACTCTGTACTGTCCAATATCCCTGAAAGAGTGGGGAATGGGAAAGAAACTGCAGCCAAAGTGGCGTAAGAATGAGCAAAATGGAACAGTCTTTTGGCTAAAACATAGAAGGAGAGAAAATGGCCTCTCAAACTGCAGTCAATCCAAGCTAGTGAAAGACCAATGATTAATTTTATTCCTCACTTTGATGGTTTCCTGATCTGTAATGTGTTTTATGGCCCTGAGCACTTGCTCCACTGGCAGTATAGTGAATTGATCCATGTGTCCAGGTTCCACTGGAACGAAATGACTGTCTCTAAAACCTATCTGTTTTCTTCATGGCATTTGTAATTTGTAGTAGCATCTAGAAGGCTTCTAAGCAGCTTGTTAAGAGTCTCTATTTAAAGTTTGTTTTCTTGTGGCACAAAATGTTCAGAGAGCAGCTATAGCCATAGCTGTGTAGCAGGTCCACTCTGGTTTACTGACTTTTCTTTTACACCTTTTAGAAACTCAGTCATAAATGAAAGTCTCTTGCTTATCCAGTCCACATGCATATAAGAACCCAGTCTAAACTCCAGTCTTCCATTGTCACTGCTATAAATTTAGCAGAGTTATTCCACATTTTTACCACCCTAAATGACATCAGTATCTAACTGATCCTCTGCTGCTATGAATGTTTCAAACACGGACACGTTAGGCTGCAGGTATTAAAATTCACAAGTTTGTGACAATGGCACGTAGAGATTGTGGCTGACCCTGCGCAGATGTATTATGAGAGACACTCAACCTGCCCTTGAGAGCGGACAGCCTAATGGAGCAAAGCGACAACAGGAGAGGAAGAGTTTCCTAGTTTTCCTTCCTGATTGCCGAAGACTTTTTCATGAATTTCCCATGGCTACACGAGGGAAAAATAGGAGAACACTGAGCAAAATCAAGAAAATTTTCCATTAAGGTGTGAATGAAATCACAGAAATGATTTTTTTGGAAAGATCAAAAATTCTGTAGATTGGTCAGAACAGTCAGGAAAAAACAATGGAGTGTCCCCTTCACAACACTGTGAAATCTGCCCTTTGGTAAAGCCAGAAGTTTGAGCCCAGGCCTCCTGGTCTTACTCTAGTGCCTTACCCACAAGACCATCTGTGGCCACAGTACTCCAGCCTTTCTCAACATCTGACTTACTGCTCACACAACCCGTGGCTACATCTTCCTTAATACCTGGCACAGCCTGAAGCTGAGCGCCACCTCTCACCTCTCAGTGACAATGTACCCTCACCTTTTTTGCAGCTCCTTTTCTGCCTTTCCAGATTTCCTGTCTCTTCTCAGCTCTTCCTTTCCCCTGTCTGTGTTTTTTCTCTCTCTTTCTCTACATTTTTGCTTTCCTTCCAGTGAAGTGCTGTCACAGGAGAGTCTAGCACCAGCTCTACTGTGACAAAGACCACCCCCTGCTGACATCTTTGAATTAGGTTGTCTATGTGTTTTTGACCTCCTCTTTATCTTGCACAGAAAACCTTCCAGGGCTTTCATTCACCAGCATGAAAGGCATTTTCTGAGGAAGGATTTTAACTACTTGGCTAATTACTATTTCCAAAAAATACCTCATTTAAAGGCTCAGCACTTTTATACAGGATGAGTGTTGTTTCCCCCTCCTCTTTCCATCTTTTTCCCTGCTTGATGTTCAAGTTGCTCAAACACTTCCTGGCTTGAGTGGTCCCCGTTAAGCAGCACGCTGGGACAAACCCTTGGCTCCTGCTCCACGCCAAGGCCACATTTGACCCTGCAAACACCACCATGTTAGGCAGATGTGGGCATCTATGTATGCTGAGCACTGAGCCGCCAGCATCCGAAATTTGGTTGGAAAGAAGGGATGTCCAGGTCCATGATAAGGACAACAGGAGGCGGGAGAGAGCCATGGGGCTGGAGAAAGGAGAGAAGGGGCAATGGCCAACTGGGAGGTGGTGATGGGACGGACACAACTGGCCGCGAGGGCAGGCCATGCCCACAGGGCTGCACTGTGAGAAAGTCCGCGTGGCAGCCGGCATCGCAACATCAGCGGCATCAACCCTCGCGCCGAGATACGTGCAATAGCGCAGGGCAGGTTCACACATGGACGCGCAAGTGTGAGCTCAGGGTAACGACTGCAGCTTCTGTGGGGCTCCTGCATGCTCCTACAGCGGGAATGAGGTCAGGGTTTGGCTCGGGGTCTCTGTTTCCAAACAGTGTGAAGGATGAGAGCAGAACCGTTTCTATCCAGCTGGAAAGTGGCAGCCTTAAATCAGGCCACAGAATAGCAAAACTCCTGCTCATACTTTTTTTTTTTTTTTTAATGCGGCTCCGAGCTTCCTTCCAACTCTTCGGCAGTACCTTCCAAAGCCAGTGAGGCATGTACAGTTTTTTTAGATTTTTTTTTGATGTATGTGCAGCTATCAGTTTTTGTATTGCTAATTGGGCTCAAAGTGTGTTACTTCTGATTTTTAATGTACTGTAATTTGCTAGATAAGCCTCAAACTCTGCAGCAAACGGATAAACGGGGCTGCTTTCATCACTTCATGCAGATATTTTACAAACTTGGCCTTTTTTTTCATATCTAATATACATTAACCCTGTTCACCTTGAACAGTAAATGGCATCTTCTCTTTCCCAGCACTGTATAACCTTAGGAATACCATTTTGTAAGGGATGTCAGATACCAAGTGAATATATATATATTTTAGATTTTGAAGTATATGCGAATCTGCTGGAGGAGGAAAAAAAACCTGAATATACAAACACTTCAGTTAGAAAAAAGATCTCAACTTGACAGTCTTTCACTCAGTTACTCTGAAATTCATTAAAGTCCCTATCACTTGCTACTGATAGACACAACATCTCTCCATCTCATAGTCTTAGAAAAATACTTCTCTGACCGCTCTCATCCAAACCCCACATGAGCTATCAGAGCCTGTCCAAAGTGTGCCATAGGCTTCTCCTCTATGGTTGGTCTCTAAATGGAGAAACCAGCTAATGCACACTAGCTCGTCAGGCTTCTTTGCTCAGTTAACACTTGTATTAAAAATAGAATGTAAATAATAAGATTGCCTTTTGAATAGAAACTTCTGTAGTGGTGAGATAGTGGGCTTGAATGATACTGACTACAGTGTTGTGTCTTGTGGCTCAATGTAAGGTGTATATACGGTCAATTTATCCTGAAAGTCCTTGGTCGGATTGTCCTAATGGTTTTCATCATTCTGCTTGCTTCTATTCCCCTTCACACTGCCACACTGGTGTCACCAGGCTCCCTACTCTCGGTGTCACCAGGCTCCCTACTCTCTTCTTGATGGTGAGAGGTGGTCTGATTTATTACACTGGCACCATAAAGTGGTTACAGTTCCACCATGGGCTATGACATTACCCACCTTAGTAAGAAGACGTAGTGCCAGCCTCTCTTGATGCATCAGCCACCTCCTGCCTCCAGTGTGTATGGTCATCCTGGGTGCTTCACTCATGCTACTCATGTAAATCTGCCCCAGGTTGTTTCTTTTTCTCACATTGGCATCAATCTAGAATAACACCACTAGAGTCAATGAGATGGCACACTCACAGATGAAAACCAGAACTTCGGTATTCATATTTTAAACATTTTTGCCTTAGCACTGTTTTGGTTTGCTTTCTTTCAATGAAAGACAGGGAAACAGAAAAGCATCTTGTTCTATGAACACTTTTAGGTCCCAATCCAGCAAAGCCCTTCTGTGACATTTAATGTTGTGTGTACACCTATGTATCACTGCCATCAGTGTGTCTGCAGTTTTGTTTCCATGATCATTAGATGTGCTTTTCCGAATCTGGGTAATAGCTAATTCTGTGAAGCCCTAGTAGCCATTTCACCTAATGCCGTTCATTCAATTTTTGTGAGTGCAATATTTTAGCATTATGTTATTTTTGTAATATTTTCAGGAGGTGCCAAATAATTTCAGGTTACAGAAGCAAAGCAGATACCCGTGATTTTTCTTAATGCAAGTGTTCTCCATTTTTGATCAAGAATAGTTACTAAAGATGATATACAGTATAAGCAATTAATTATGCCACATTATCATATGACAGTAACAATAATCAGGAGAGAATACCTGCCCGTTAGTTCCACTTGCTGGAAATGCAATGCTGACTCTAATATTTCCCTGGTTTTCAGATGCTAAAGCCTCCCTTAACAAATCATCTCTGGCAGTAAACACTGTTTTATATTGAATAGTTTTGTATTCACTTTGCAAATATGCAAACAAGGGAGCGCTGAGATAAAAATGAATCTGGAAGTCGAACAGGCTGAGAATAGCATGCGAATAAAATGCGCAGAGTCCCAGGAAGAGCATAATCATGACAAACGGCATCTTTGCGTTACTCTCGCCCTGCCTCAAACAGTTTTATTGAAGCGATTTGTCTTCAGCTTCGGAGATGTGTGCTTTTCTATGGATATGTGCCTATGGGGCTACTGTATGCGCACAGATATGCACCTGCCCTCTATGTGTGCATGCATCATACATGCACACTTGCAAGCACAATAAAAGCCTTCAGTGTAGCACGTTCTGTATGGGTGGGACCAATACCTGCATTTGTAATATGAACAGTGTTTCAGAGCATACACTGCCATGTAACAAACACAATGTCAAACTGTGCTTCTTTTTTTTTATATTATTTCTCCAGACATTTTTTTTTATCATTATTATTTGTAACTTATTCCTTCCAGCGGATTTTCTGTCACTACTTAGCAGCATGTTTTAAATGTATAGTTGTATACTGACTGTTCCGTGTGCTGTATGCTACTGTTTGCATCTTAATTAAACTGAGTATTACTGGTCTTAATGTTTTTAATTTTGTACAATGGACTTTTGCTTGCGTTTCACAATTTGACGCAGTATGTTTAGAATGTCGTAAAGAGGGGGCCGGCTGTGATAGAGTACAAAGGTCCCAAACCTCCACATTTATGTTTCGTGGGGAAAGCCAGTACTTTCTTTTACTATTGCAAAATTATTTCTGTATTTTTAATAAAGAATTGGATTTATTTGGTTCTATGTACGTTTTATCTAATAAACTGTATTTTTTAAATAAGAGCCTGCTCTCGGTCTTTACACACCTGCAGTGTTCACAGGCACACAGAGACCTGCTAAATTCCCTGTGGTTGAGCTTGCAGCTCTGCTAATGCCAGAATTACCTCCTCTCCTATCCAGTGCAGAGCTAATCTCACATTTCTATTCACATTTCGCTGGTATGCAAATACGAGATGGAGCCTGAGATGTCAGCCCATTGATAAATCTCCACTGCGATGCATTAGCATCGATGCTTATTTGGAGGGCAAGCAGTTTCTTTGGTGCACCACTGAATTAAGGGTGGAGGTGTCAAGTCGAAGCAAGGGTGCAATACACAGGAATATTCATAATCCCTCAAGATGCAGCTATAAGGACAACCCCTGCTCTTGTTTATGCTCATGTAAAACCGGCCTGGGTCAGCAGAAGCCATTACTGTTACTCTGGATTTACGCTGGGGAGAGAGCAAAGCTTGTCCTAAGATCATAACATTTCAGGGTTCATCTGCCCACTTTACACACTGGCAGCTAGTGTAACACTCTAGCAATGACTTAATGAAAAGCCTGAAAAAGAGCCAAAAAACCCTCATCTTAACTACCCTTAAAACACTTCCCCTAGAAAATAAGAAATGCATTCCCTGTTCGGTAGAGTCATCCCTAGCTATCCAAGAAATACATTGCATTGAATGATTCCCCTCTTTTTTGCCCTTTAATTACACTTTCCTCGATGATGCTATCAACACTACAGCATGATAAAGTTTCCCTTGAAGTCAATTTGCCATCCACATCAATGAAAGCGAGAATAGGCCTCTAGATAATAGTCTTTGGGTCCTATCTTATTATTGCTCTGTGTAATCTGATAGAAATCAGCTGAAAAAAATAGTGTTACAGAAAAGGTAGATGAATCTGTCCAAGAAATTCTGCTAAATAAAAGTGGGTTCAGATCACCCCTTGATTTCATTGACCCCAGCCCTTCCACGTGAATTCTGAATTTAAGGTAGACCATAAAAAAATGTCTTAAAGTTGTTTTTCCTTATGCCATTCCTTTTCATGTAAAGACTAAAAATGAAGGCTTGTGAGATAGTAAACTGGCTGCACCAATGCTGCTTTTCCCAGCTGTCCCTTGGGACTCTCTTCAAGGGCCAAGAGGCCACATGTTCCCACGCTGACCAGGCAAAGATCCTTGACAAATTCAGCATAATGCCTCGGGCCAGTCCCTGCCAATGACCACAGGGTCTTTTCCATTGCCATGGGTCTCACACTACCAGTGCATGACTGCTTTGGGACCTTGTGCACATATCAAGCCCGACCTCAGTCATACACCTTCCTTGTGCCCTCAGCCTGCAGCATTTTGGCCTTCCTAGTTATAAGAAACTGGCCTTTTTTCACCAGCCAGTTCTTTGATATCCAGCCTTTAAAGCCAGAAGGAAGTTTTAGATCTTGCTGATTATACGCAGAAGCTGTCTGAAGTCGTTTAGAGCCCCATTTCTGCAGTGAAGCCATTTAACTTCATAGTTGGTCTATGTGCCTACAAAGTGCTCAGTTGCCTTGGCTTGAGGGACAGACAGTGTCTGTAACAAGTATTGCGGGGAGGGGGAGAGTGCCTTCCTTTGATTATAAGAAGTCTTTACCATAGACTGGACTTCAGGAAGCCTGCATTGATCTTGAAGATCATTGAACAGCCAGGGCCATGTGGCAGTTTCATTTGCTATTCTGTCTGAAGATCCCAGATGGGGCTCATGTCCTGGTTCCACTAGGAATCACAGAGGAAATAAGACACCAGTATTCCTGCCTTGCACAGCACACAGGCCAGGATTAAACCCCAGGCAGCTCATGGAAAAAGAAGTATATGTACATATACATACACATATACATTTATGTACACACATATAGACACGTTGTGTGATTGAGATGGTAGCCCAAAGCAAGCAAAAGATTTACATGCATTTTACAATTCTTCGAAAAATACAGCACGCTCTTTTCTTCCCCTGTGCATTTGGTGCGAAGGCAACAGTAGTCTGACATTTCTTCCTTATATAAGAACTTCTCCCATGCAAGAGCAGTCAGGGATTTGCTGATTATTTCTCAGTTCCCTGTCAGAAACCAGACTTCCAGGGGCTGGAAATAGTAGGTGATTAAGTTTTATGCAACTCCCGTAATATTGCTGGATAGAACTGAAAGGTAATGCGCCAAGGGTGTTGGAGTCTGTTCAGATCTCTGCAAGGAAAGCCTTTGCCATGCTCGTTTATACTGACCATGTCCAGGAAGGATCTTCATTTGCCTGTATTTTGGACAGAACTTTTAATTAAGAATTGTCCAGCTAAGGTAAGAAATTAAGTTGGGCAAAGGTATTGGGACAAAGGAGTTACTTCCCATGCCCTTGATAGCGCATCCATGAGAAGCACCAGGGAGCTGCAGTTTAGCAGACATTTACTCTGGAGGCAATGATGTGCACTTCTCCAGGTCTGTAAATAATGCCAAGCTGTATGTGAGCTTTCTGGGGGAAGAAAGCAAAAAACAAGCCCTCCCTTCATGCCCTGGCAATGAGACTAGCTCTAACGAACCTGTACAGCTGCCTGGCAGTGCCATCTTGTACACAGGCCACCTACGCCTGAGCAGGACTTTCATTCCCAGCTGTTTGTCAATCACCGCAACATCTGGCACAGAAGCTATGAGGAAATATGTATGTATATGCGTATATATATATATTCCTTGTATACTTTGTTCAATGCCCTGTTAGCATCCTGGAGCCCAGAGCCTGGAGGAGAAAGAAGAATCCTGGGCATCTGGGACTGGGGGACACAGGCAGTAGGAGCCTGAGCCAGAAGCCTGGAGATAAATCAGAGAATGGAAGCTGGAGGAGGCGAATGGCGTTGATCAAGGATGGGGACTGGGAGAACACAGAAGACACAGGAACTGTGAGTAAAAGGCAATAAAAAAATGAGGAGAGAAAATCTGGGAGCAGCTGGTGAAGGAATTAGGGACAAGGCAAGAGGAGACAAGCGTGGTCTGAGTGAGGACAAGAGGTGAAGCAGCCAGGAGCAAGCAGAAAACACATAATTTGAGCCTGGCATTGAGCATGAAGAGGCTGTGATTCCTCCCCAGCCACGCTGCAAATCAACCATGTGCTCTGAGCAAGCTCTGCACAACCAGGGAAGGCCCAAAAATAGGATCCGGAAGGGGAGAACTGGGCAGCAAGGAGAAGCCGGGTGCAGGCCAGCGGGGAGCAGAGCCGTGTTGCAGCGCGGTCCCCAACGCTGCGCTGCACCTCCTGCCACCCCACACAGCCCCTTTTTTTCCTTACAATTCCTGATTTTTCTCCAAAGTTCTTTTTTTTTTAGGAAAATAAACCATCTTTTGAAATACTGTTACTTCTCTCCTTGAACTTTTCCCTGTGAATGACTTGACATTAAGCTGATAGTTGCTCTCAACTAATTGTTAACCTATTACTTGAAGCCATAAAAATTATTGAAAGGCCAAGGCTAAAGCTGTTTAAATGAGAAATATTTCTATAGAACTCCCTCGAGATGAAATAAAAAAGCTCCTGCCGACAGAGTGGCTGCCAGTTTCAGACTAACGGGTTTGAAGATGATGTTTTGCTAACAGCAGTTAATCAGTAAATTCCCATTACTAATAAGGCCATCACTCTTGGCTGAAGCCGCAAATTACATGTTATGTTTCTCAGTGCTGAAGATAAAGTGTTCTTTAAATTTTGCATCTGCAAATGTAATGTTTAGCACAAAACACCATCAGGAAAAAACAAGAGGAAAATTGAAAAAGTGTCATATGCATTCAGCATCAATTTGCTTTTCTGTCACCAAAATTATATATCTTTTTTGTTACAGTATTTATTACCATCTTGAAATTTATATTTAGGAGGGGAATGGAAACGTAGTGGGCTGAGCTTTGATCTCAGGCACACTGCTGCTGCACGACAACCACCCTAAAGTCAGATCCGGACAGATACAAACGAAACCAGAGCGAGGATCAGACACCTAGGACAAAATTAAAAAAGAACCAAACCAAAAGTTTCATTATAATGTTGCATCTTGATTGTCAGCCAAAGCTTTTAGACACTTAGACTGCTGCAAATTTGGCTTCCTTCCACTGATGCAATATTTATTCCAGATTTTAGATCTCCTACTGGAGAGCAGCATTTTTGCCGTAAGTATCCAAAGAAGAGCAAAAGGAACTGTTTATTAAGAGAAACGCAGAGGGGCTCCTTGATTACCACTCCATCCCTACTGCCTTCCTTGTCCCAGGTAGCGCTGAATGCAGAATCCGGCTGCTTCCTTGAAAACAGAAGCTGAAGTGTGCCAATAATTAGCTAGAAGGCAGGGCTTTTTTCCCAGTATAAGATGTTCTTTATCTACATTTCCAGAGACGAATTCAGCTGCTTTAGACAAAGCTCCTTCCTGTAGTGCAGAATGATATTTGCAGGGAAGCAGCGGTTCATGGGCGGCAGGTGGAAAACATTGTGCTTGGGTCCAAGACAAGCTTAATCCCCGACGGGGAAAAAAGCTTAATTTTTTTTTAAAGTTTTGAAGGAGAAGCACCCAGGATGTAGGAGAATACGCAGTATGCTCTGCACACCACGGTATCTTTGCCTCCGCAAGCTATGTCCATCGGAAGGGGAGAAGGGCACCAGTGGAGAGGGTCAGAAGCTGATGCCCCAGTGCCTTTTGAACTCCTACTGCTGTGTTTTCTTGGTACTGAACAGTTCAAGAGGGACACGGTGCTTCTAGGGAGGGTCCAGCATAGAGCAACAAGATGATTAAGGGACTGGAGCATCTAAGCTATGAGGAAAGCCTAAGTGAACCGGGTCTGTTTACCCTGGAGAAGAGAAGATTGAGAGTGGATCTTATCAACATGTACAAATACCTGAGGCGAGAATGTAAAGAAGACGAGGCTTCTTCTCGGTAGAAGCCAGTGACAGGACAAGGGGTAATGGGTACAAGTTGAAACACGAGAAGTTCCACCTCCATGTGAGGAAGAACTTCTTTCCTGTGAGGGTGACAGAGCCCTGGAACAGGCTGCCCAGGGAGGTTGTGGTGTCTCCTTCTCTGGAGATCTTCCAAACATGTCTGGACGCCACCCTGTGCCATGTGCTCTGGGTATCCCTGCTTGAGCAGGGGGGTTGGACTGGATGATCTCTAGAGGTCCCTTCCAGCCTCAACCATTCTGTAATTCTATGATTCTGAAAAATTCACCTGTGAATTTTTCATTCAAGATGATGCTGACTGACAACATGTGGTGTTTCTTTGCTATCTTTTATGTTAACGCACCTCGTGTCTTCGCTGACATATCTTAGACATGTGTAGTTTCCTGTTGGGTGGAACTTAGCGTATTTTCTTCATTTTCTCCACATTTTTCCCCTTTTTGCTTGCACCTCTCTACCCTTCCTTCACTTAGCTGCTGAGCTTGTTTTACTCATCACTTTCCTCTCTTTCCTTCTCCTTAGTTAGAGTAGTTTGGTTCCTTTCATACGACTTCATGTTTTCCACCTGAAAAGCACACTCCCAAGAGAAAATTTCTTTCAGGATCTGTCTCTAGGAAACAGGACTTCAGCTGGGACATTTTGGCGTCAAACTGGGAAATACAGACTGCCTGAAATGCAGGTCCCAGGGAGCAGGTCTGGGAAGCCGGAAAGGCCTTTTCTGCTGCAGCTGTACAGGGTGAAAGCGTTATGTGGTCCTCAGAGCAGGCCAGTGGCCTCCGCTGCCGTCCTCGGTGTTCCTCTCACTCTTGCCAATCGATGTTCCCCCAGTCACGTTTCCTGGCCTTTGCCTCAGCCTACGCACCTGCAAAGGGGAGTTAAGAACAATTCCTCTCTTGACTAAGCCTTTTTAAACAGTATTTCTCGAGTACTGGGCTCCACCCCAAGTCACAGATGCTACAGACTTAAGACTAGGGCACTGTGAGGCAGTGCAGATCGAGTCTTACATACCTCATATACACACAGAAATGAGTGCCTGTCTGCACCTGGCCCCTGGTCAGGTTCACCACATATGGAAAACTACACATTCCCAAAAGACCAGGAACAAAGTGGAACACCAGGGATGAACCTGCTTCGCATCCCAAGTCTTCCAAGACTGAAAAACGAGCTGTGAGGGATGGGAGAGCACAGCTGGCCCCACAGCAGCCCGTGCAGCTGTGGAGGGTGACTGCTCTCCCCCGTGGACCCTGGAGATGATCCATTAGGTGTTGAGGCCTCCTAAACTGCTTTCTCTGTTTGTACAGCAGCACAAATAAAGAGGTTCAATTACACGTATGTCAGTGAAATCTGTTTCAGCTTGGATTCCTGAGGAAGGGATGTTGCTTTTTCTTTCTTCTTCGTTCTGCTTTCTGTCTCCTTCAGTGCTCCCTCTCCTCCCTAACCTTCAAACCAGTTAGCAAAACCTCATTAGAGGCCACACTGATAAAGCGGTTGCTCTCTCTCCAGAGCCAGCGTCTGTCTCCACGACTGGCTTCTCCATTGCCATGAACAACTACTTCTGCCTTAGGAAGGAAGGTCCAAAAGTGCGGTCCTCAGAGTTCTCTTTTAATGCCACCTCCAGCAAGAGATGACACAAGCACCTCAATTTTCACTAGCAAAATTCCCTGGAGACCCTAACAGCAGGTTTCTGGTCATGGACAGCAGTGCCAAGGCCTTCACAGGAGTACGACTCAACTCCTTTCTTGTACTGAAATCCTGCCAGAACCATAAAATAATTTTTTTCTCCTTACATTGTCTCGGGGCCTGGTCAGGCAGGACTTTTTAAAGCTTTCTCCTAGGACATGCAGATTTTAATCACCTCAGTTGAGTTTGAAAATAGTCACTAGCCACTGACCTGCCAATAAAAGAACTGTCCCCATGTCACTGGGTTGTCTTTCAAAAGGACAGATCTCCTTTCAGGTTTGGATCGGACAGGCTGCAGACCCTGGGAAAGTTTGTGAGTTCTAATCCAAATAAATCACCTCTTTTCAGCTCATAAACTTCATCCACTCTGTAGAAGTGCAAAAATTCAAGGTTTCCCCTTGTCCATAGCATCAGCAAACTTTAGGTATCTCTATTTTCATGGACACACACATGAAGGTGTTTCGGGTTCCTCTGCAGTGACTTGGAGCATGAAGTTAGATCTTATAGTTTTGAGTACTGCAAACAGCAGGTTGCTTACCTGTCGGGAGAGGCAGGAAGGGGATCTTTTTTTCTAGCCTTTTTCTTTCCTATATCTCTTTACTCCAAATTTCCACTTCTATGCAGATGACGCTGCCTATCATCTCCTATGTTTTAATTACCCAGTTCAAACTGTTTTATTGCCCTGGGTATTTTTGCTGGCTCCTCCATCAGCGGGCACCAAGAATGGGTCTTTCACAGCCAAAACCAAATCCCATTACAGCCTGAGTACAGGAAGCTACACCATCAGCTATGAGCAGCAGTCGTCTTCTACCTTCTCCAGAGAAAAACTGCCCAGGGCAGAGGCAAACTGGCAAGCTGATGTGTCACACAAGAAACTACTCCATTTTAGTGAATGGATTACTCTGGGTTTCCTTCAGCGTCCACTGGAAATGTGAGTGAGAACCCTGGTAGTTTTGCTTGCAAAGAACTGTGAGGTGTGGATTTTCAGACACGACTGGTTCATTTTAACCAATTGCATAGCTGAATAGATCAGCTGCATACAGCCAGAACAGCAGCAGGAACTATTTCAAATGAACAACCTGGAGAAGAGATTCTCCAGCTTAAGAAATAAACTGAATTAAAAGGCCTGATTAATTGCTACAGCCTATTTGGCTTCAGATTTCTCCACTCTGCCCACTTAACAGAGAAAGCTTAGCACCCATATTTGGTGCTAATAAAAACTCTATTAATGCTAATTAATTTTTACACTGCAGATTTATTACCTAGAGTTTCATGCTATGTGGTCATATTACATAACTGTTTACCGTTTCCAGACCATTGAAGGTGCTGAATGGATACTTGTATTAAAGCTCCACACAGAAAACACTGCACTTCCCCATGCAGAAACCAATACAGAAATCTCCAAATTTTACCGGCTTTATGCTCAGGTGAGGAAAATAGTCCCTAGGTTGTCAGCAAAACTGTGCGGGAGGAAGAGTCCCCGCTGGTCACAGGGCCACCCCGGATCCTGGCTTGGTGGCTCTGTGTGGTTTTGGGTCGCAGAGCCAGCATTGAGCCCGAAACCCCAGGGAGGAAATGGCAGAGGAGGGAGCTGCAGGCTGAGCAGGGCGAGCGGGGAGGATCTGCAGAGGGGGCCCGCAGCCACAGAGAGGGAGGCAGCAACAACACCGAGAATAAATTAGCTGGCTCTCTCGAAAGAAGGAATTACTTGGACATTTGTCCAAAATCCAGAGTGTCAGTCATTTCTGAGGTTGCAATAGCTCTGTTTGCTTTTATTAAATTTTGTTGTCTTAAATTATCACCTCGGCCTGGACTCTGTCGTTTTAAAAAGCGATGAACAGTGTGGGGTTTTTGTTTTTGTTTTTGTTTTGTGGGGGTTTTTTTTGTTGTTGTTTTTCACTTCAACTTTCCAAAAAAAAAACCTTCACCTTCGAGCAGAGGAGGCCTGGAAAATTTCAGCATTTTAGGTGAAACTTTTGGATAGTTCTAAGCAACTGAGAGCCGGGAGATATAACATAATGGAAACACTTTGGCAGCTCTGGCTGTAGCTGTCACTAACACTCCGGCTCTAATGAAAACTTTCCTGAAGCGAGGCTGGAATAGACACATTAACCCAAAGAGGGCCTTTCCTGACCTAATGGCTGTTTAAAAGCTGCCTGAGCCCCCCGAGATGGAAATTGCTGCAGAGCCAGCACCTTGGCTGCTCTCACTTGCCAGATTTGGGCTCCCCTGCCCCAGGCCAGTGGCAGTCGGCACCCACCTCCTCAGAGCCAAGTGCCGGGCGCTTCATGGGCTCATGGGGATCATCTGCACCGCTCAGGTTTCCTCCTGGCCACCCAGTATCAAACAGGACTTCAATATGTAATGCTAGGCAAAATCAGAAGAAAGTTACTGCTGCCCAGATCTTAACTGCCTTGTCTGGAAGTGAGAGGCACAGAGCAGGGAAGCGACTGAGCCCTTGCCCAAAAGCAGGAGCTCTCTGCATTCCTGTTCCACAGCAAATGTTGCCCATGTTCCCCAAACACCAGCAGGGCTACTCTGGACAAATTATTTCGACTGGCTGTCCAGTTACCTGCCAAGTTTCCATGGAACGGACATTTAGCCTCCTCTGACCGAAAAGTGGTGAACAAAATTTCTGGCAGTTCAGCAGGGACCAGACAAATCACCACTCACCTCCCTCACGGGGCAGCCGCTCGTCGTGCGACTCCCCGAAGCTCAGGCGGTAGCAGGAACGTGAACCTCAGTGCAGCTCCACGCAGAATTTGCTTTTGTTACAGTACAACCACATTGCCTTGATGCTCCATGACACTGTCCTACTGTTTCCCAAAGAGAGCAAAACCTGAGCAGTGTTTTACTTGCCTTTGTAGTCACTTGTGACTCTTTTACCTCAGAGTCTCATTCACATACAGTCAAGAAGCGTGTCAAGGGTAGAAGACCTTGAGTGCCAACATGCTCAGGAGATGAATTTAGGCAGCACCCCATGGATATTCCGGTAGCTTCCTTCCCTTTCTTAGGGTCCACCCAAGCACTGTACAGGGCCTTGCTGCCAGTCCTCAAAGCCTGCTTTGTTCCCACAAGACTGCAAGACACGCACAGTGTAGCAGTGAGTACTATCATAGCTAGTAGAGATGCCCAAGACTTACTTTTCCCAAGCTACTTGGAATTTGCTATTTGGGTATTCGGACATGGTAGGAGCCTGCAGAATTTCACAATATGGAGAAGTAAACATGATTTTGTTCTGCCTGCAAAAGCCAGGTATTCTTAGGGCGAGGTATATTACCTCAGAATAGGTCATGGCCATGTGGCTTCGGGTAAGCTTAGTGGGGGGACAGACCTCCTGCACTGCTGCCCACAGGGGCATCCTGCATTGCACGGACCTCCAGTGGGGGTTAAGCAACAACTCAGGCCTCCCAACACAAGAGAAGAGCAAAGCAAACCTTTGAATTCAAAGCAAAAGCAGGCAGGCATAGCCTGAACTAAACAGGGCTCTGAGCACCCATGACCACTAATTTCTGGTCTTAGCATCTTCAGAATATGAAATTTTGTCCTGTTTTTTCAGGACTAAATGACTGTGCAGGCACAGAGGAATCTGTACAAACACCAGAGCCTTGGGGTGACCATAAAGTTCAAAGTAAAAGCAGGCCTGTTGGAAAGAGCATAGCTGGCAAAACACCATCTTGCCACAGGACTGGGAACAATACACCCAGCCCCAACTCTACTCATGAGGGGAAGAGCAGGGGAAAATACTGCCCTAAGTGCCATATGGCCCCTCAACATCACTGAGGTCCAATGTTGTCCAGGATTCCCTTTGTATTCTAACATATGCATGTACCGTATATTGCCTATGTATAGGTGTAACTCTTGTGTCCATACAAACAGACTGTTGGGCATAGAGTATAAATGCATATCTATGTACATACATTTTTGGTGCCTATCAATCAGAAGTCTGAGTCAGACTTGTGGTGACAGTTGCTAGTTTCGCTCTGTAAATGCAATTGTTCAGTGATTTGGAAGTGAGCAGCAGAAACAATGATCATCTGTGTGTTCCTCCTCCTCTGCCCTCACACAGAGGTTCCTGGCCCCACAGCAAGAGGATTGCCACACAAACAGTTGCTTTGGCATCCAAGCTGAGTGAGGGGGCGGGATGCTCCAACATGGGAAAGAACAAGTAGGGGATCCTCTGACAGCAAATCCAGCACTGGCGGAGAAAGTTTCTGTTCTGTCAGAAGCTGCTTGACACAAGGCTGCTGCCTCTTCCCCTTCTGCCTCCCTTCCTCCTCCAAATCCCTTCCTCCCCCAGGAGGAACCAAAGAGCAAAAGCAATTTTTGCAGAGCTATTCCAAGCCAGGGCTCCGAGCTTCCAGGAGAGGTTAGGAACGAGCAGCTGAGGCTGCTGGCAGGAGTGGAGGGAAACTTAAAAAAATAATCAGAATCAATTATCATTTGTGAAAGGATAACTGGCTACTGTTTAATAGCCTCACCTGCGACCAGGATGATACTGATATTAAAAACAGGTATACTAGTGATGACACATTCCTGGAAAAATGTTACATTTAAGTACAAAGGCTCTTAAAGGATCAGTTTACAACATCCCTCTGACATAGAGGTATCAGACCCGTCACAATAGCTAGATATATGAAGCAGCTGAAAGGACACATACTGTAATTGTACAAATGTACAGATATGCACATGCTTCAACCCCAGCCTCACAGCAATAAATCTTTGTTAGGCAGATAAATCAGTTGGTAAGAGAAGACTGTTAGAGGCTGCTTCCTGCGGAGTAAACACACTCTCACTTTAATAGGTCTTAAGAGTGAATAGATCCATTGACTTTGGTGGCGTTCCTTGCAACAGCAAAGACTGCAAGGTTTCTGTGGAAGAAATCTGACCAGGGCACATTTTTTTCAATATATTTCAGGCACATTTGCAGTAAACCTTACTAACTTTTCCAAACTCAGGGTTCAGTGTGTTCCTTTTATATTATTAGATGAGTGATCTGTAGCAGGCATCATTTTTCAGTGGAGTAGTCCTTGGTACATTTATTGCCAACAGGTAAGTTATGATGGTTTTACTATCACACAAGGGAATAATTATACCCCTAACATTTTTTTTCATGTCCTGCATTGTCTGCACTGATGAGTTAAAAATAAGTGCACAAGGCTCACAAGATGCCAAAAAAACGAGTGTAAGTATTTTCAGGTTTTATAGCTATATAGTAATCTAGTATTGAAGGATGGAATTGATCTGGCTTTTACTCATGCCACTGGTCTTATAGCAGAATTGCTTAGCAGCCCAGAGTCCATTTCAGCCTGTAGCATCTCTGTTGCCAGCAGCCAACAGGAGCTTCAAAAGAAGATGCAAAGACCCTGAATATATCCAGATGTTTCACCAGGCATTATCAGCGAACAGCTGGCTTCTGCTCTGGAAAATATCACTTCGAATGTGCCTGTCTGTATAAACATGTGTCATCCTTTTAAAAATTCCTCCGGCTCCAAAGTCCCATGGCAATGGTTAGGTTAATAATAAGTATTTCTAGGAAAACCCTAGTACTGATTTTTAATTTGTTTCTGTACTGTGAGGTGTAAGCAGCGATATTTTACCTACCTCTTCTATGTCACTCTTTTTGTGCTTCTTATGACCCTTCATCCTTTAAAACCAAGGTCACGTTCTTCTACATCTGCCTTTACATGGAAGCCTACTCGTGCTTCTCATCATTTCTGGCATCTTTGTTACCTGCTTTTTTTTCTCTCGTGCTCATGTGAGTAAGGCACTGTGTTCAGCCTATAGTCAGAGGCAAGAGTCTCTGTTCAGGCAGGCAGCTTCACCTCACCAGCAGCAGTCTTACTTCAGCATGTTCTCTCACTGGAGGGGGACGCCGTGCGTCTTATGCTGTCACTATGAACTTTTGGGGAGCTGCAGCTGCCTTTCTGCACTGTTTGTACAGTCTCTGACCCTGGAGGGCTTAGTTGCTGGTAGAGATTATTTAGGTAATATAAATAATTAACAATTAATCAGAATACCTCCAAGGCTAACTGAGCTCTTTAGGGGCTAAGTCAAACTCAGTGAGGTTTGGGGAGCTCATTAGTTTGTAGGGTTGACTCATTTGTTCTCTGAAGCACCTTGCCCAATTAAGCACCAGTTCAGAGGAAGCTGCGGAACTTGGGTCATTATATGTGACACTCTTTGGGAGTTCTGAGGAAAGGGCCCAAGGGAAAAGTCTCCCCATTCACTTGAGCAATGAGGTGACTCCCTTGGAAACCACTCCTTTGAGTGCCCTATTAGTATTCTGACATATCATTCATCCTATTAAAAATTATCCTGTCACCTGGGCCTTTACTGTCATAGATACGGAGGGTACATTACCAGGCAATTCATTGCTCTGTTCCAGCACTCTGGAGCTGTTTCACAACTACTGAGGAAGAGTATGTTCCATATGAAGCACAGCCTGTCCTTGGAGTGTAGAAAAAGATTCATGCACTTCTGTGTTTATAGCATATGGGTCATGGCATTATTTTGCCTAGTGTAGTCCTCAGACCAGTATCAGATGCCCTGCTTTCCTTAGTAACTAAAAGGTAGGGAAAGCAATGGAGCTAACAGGACTTTCTGTAGGATTCATGGAGAAAAGGTGCGTGAAACTGTTCCATTTTCCAAACTGGGAATCTCATTTCATGCATTATATCTTCCCCTCAAAGATTATTGTTGCTGAGGGGATGGTTAGTATGTACCAAATGTAATGATTAGTTAATTAATTCTAAAAAAGTGAAATAAATGTAAAGCTAATTAGATGTAATAAAGTCAATTTAATGTCATAGGTATTTAAAGCACGAGTACAGTTAAATACACAGAAACCTCATAGCTGTTTTTTAAAGATACCATCCCAAAGAATTAAATAGGACCTTCTATATAAACACCCATGTTCCCTTTGGGGTTTTATTAGAGCTTTTTTTTTTCTATTTATATTTGAAACAATAATTGTCTGAAATAAAGAAATACTGCATATGAGTTTATTTTTTAGCTTTCAAGTTGCTTTCTCCATTACATTCAGGTTATTTATATTTTTTGTTTATATGCAACATATTCAGCTGAAAAACTGTATATGCTTTTTTGCTGGGTAAAAGGCATTCTGAGGCATTCTCTGTGCATTAGAAAAATCGGCGTTATTTAAAGCCTGATTTGGTACCAGCTGAAACTGGTGGGAATCTCAGTGCTAATCGCAGTGAAGTCTCCCTAGCCAAGAGGACTCTCAGCTCCCTATTGCCAGGATAGACTGTACATAGCCGAAGCACCTTCATCTCTGCACCACAAAGCAGAACAGCAGAGAGCTCGCACTGAAATTAAGCAGGATATCTAAATCTTCATCATATTCGGAGACTTTTTATTTATTTTCTTCTTTTTTTCCCAGGTAAGAACTCTCAGATTTGGGCCTGTGTCCGCCCTGTCTCCCAGGGTCTGCGTTTCCAGATGCAGACACAGCACGTGCTGGAGCCCTGGCTCATGGCCCTGCAAGGGGCACCCACGGGTTTACCCACAGCAGAGGCCAATGTCCATCTGACACCAACTCCAGAGCTTGCAAGGACCAGCGGAGACACTGGTTTCCTGCTCCTCACCTAGGGAATGGGCAGTGCTGCTGTGCGACCTGGCTTCTCACTAGCGGTCATAAATAACTACACCAAGCAGGGAGAAGAAAAAAAACTTTATTTCCATGAGTTAAGCGCATACTTCAGGAATAAGTGAATCACCCTGTTGTTTCCTGTCTCCTACCAATAAAAGGCGACTTATTTTCAGCATGGGGCACACTGGCCCACAAGGGAGTCGCTCTGGCTGGAACGAGGGCTTGTCGGGCAAGGCCAGACACGGCTGGGGACAACCCCACGGCCAGGGGCTCGGCGGGACGGGCAGCGTTGCTCCGCCATCACTTGCCCTCGCTCTCTGCCGACATTAGGGCCTGCGGGCGCCATCTTCTCCCCTCGGCCGCGGCGCGCGGGGGCACCCGGCTCCTCCACCGCAGCGCGGCCCGGGCCGCGGGCGCCGCGGTCCCCCCGCCCGGCAGCGCGGGCGCCACCTGCCCGGCCCGCGCCTGACACCTGGCGGCCGCCGGGCAACATGTCCGCCCTGCCCGCCCGCCCGCGGGCGCGGGGCCGCCGCGGCGCCGCCGCCACGAGCGCGAGGGCCGCGCGGAGCGGAGCGGCCCCCGCCGCCCGCCCGGCCTCCGCCCGCCGCCCCGCGCCGGCCCGCGGGGACCCGCGGCGCGGCCGCCCCGCAGGTGGCGCTCGCGGAGCGGAGCGGGGCGGGCGGCGCCGCCGCTTTGTTGGCGGCCCCGCGGGCCGGGCGCGGGGCAGCTCCGCGCGGGAAGCGGCGTGTGCGGGGCACGGGGCCGCGCGTGGGCACAGAGCCGCCCCGGGGGCCGCCCCGGCGCTGCCCTGCGCAGAGCAGCCCGTCCTTCTCCCCAGCGGCCCGCGCAGAGCTTCCCGTGCCCGTGCCCTCCCGGGCCGCGGGGCTCCCGCCTGGCCCCTGCACCGCCCGCATCTGCCGCGGCTGCAGACGGCTCCTTGGCCAACGCCATCCCGGGGAGCGACCCGCTGCGCGAGCCCCTGGCTGCTGGAGAGCGAGCTGGAGGCCGTGCGGGGGAGTGCGGGAAGCCTCCGGCCGGTCAAACATTAGAATAAGGGAGGAAAAATGCTGTAGAAATAGTAAAATGCTGCAGCTTGACATCCTGGGCAAAGCTCAAGCCTGTGATCCCAGTGTCCTTGGCGTTTCCCACACATTCTCTCCCTGAATGGCTAGATACTAATTTTTTAATGCTTGTTGATAATTGAGCGGGTTACTTTATCAACTCAGTAAGATAAACAAAAATTTAGAGTCACTCAAGAGGAAGTAAATTATGAGGAGAAAATGTGCCTCACGCCTACGCTGATAAAGCACCCTTAATTCGATTTAGTCAGGGAACAGTTTATTTTAAAGTGATATAATAGCAATTAATTCGTAATAATAGCCCTGATCACAGTGACGTCTTGCACTATTAACATGGATGTCATGTGTATCTCCGAGAAGTGTCACCATAGTTCGTCAAACTGAGAAATGAAATGTGTAAAAAGACTAATTCTGTTCTTCATCACAGCAATGTCAGCCTGAAGAGTCCTGCTGACCTTTCCAGCAGTTACTTTGGGCTGACACAGATGTAAATGGTGGCAGGACAGGGCTGTCATGCTCACATCTTTAAAAATGAAGCCCCAACTGCTGCCACTTCCTAAAATCACGAACGATGCTGGAGAAGCCAGCAGGTTTGTGATAGCCAAGAGCAAAACCTGGCCTTTCCTAAGCGAAGCATGCACACTTCTTTCCATGTAGATTTAGTTAGATGCAGTAATTCGGGTGAGCAACTGCAGAAGAGAATTATCCTGCTGGTTATTCTATATTCTCACTGAGCATTTATTTCCAGGGCAAGCAAGCAGCACATGCCGAGAAAGAGTGATGGAGCACAGCTCGGTGAAAATAATATGTTAGGCCTGATCTGGACCCATTTCCACTGGCAGAACAGACTCTTTGTTCAGGAATTTGGTCCGGTTGGGATTTTTCAACAAATGGAAGTGTTTTATAATGCAACCTTGTAAATTATGTGGGGGTTTCAAAAATAAATACAAGAAGAGATAGCATCTCTGTTCCTCAACACCCGATAATTTCTCATGAGCATGAATGATGGAAGAAGGATCTCTTTTCTCTTGGTCACATACCCTGCCATTTTGGGGAGGTCACTCACCGAACCACATGGTGGAAAACGCTTAATGACATCTCCCGTTGGGTTTGCATTCCTGCAGAAGCCACGGCAGCCCAGAACACATCAGCCTCGCTGCTCCCTCAGCCTGTATTCGTCCTGCGGGGCAGGTTTCTCAAGGCACGTATCTATGTGCCTTCATATATATGTCCCTTCTCCTTAATTGCATAGGAGCGCTTGATGCCCCTGGGAACCCTCAAAATCCCTGCCAGCAGCAAGGCAGGAAGATTTCTCCAAAAGCAAGGCTACTAACTGATGGATTTAATGGGGAGCAAAAATCATGTTTTTTTTTTTTTTTTAATCGGCCATCATAAGCCTTGTAGCAGGGATGGAATTTTCTATTAAATTGTGTATGATGGAAAGGTTATCGCTTTCTGTTGGACTCTCCTGGATTTTCCTGAAAGAGCTAACGTGTCTGACTGATAGTGTATGGCTATCAGACACAAGGAAAATTATCTAATTTATAGCCAGCATTGAGCAAGCCACTAGCAGCAGAATAAAATAGTTCTCCATATGGTATCCTAAAGCTTCCAAAACCTATAGTTAAAGAAAACAACAATGCTCATAGAGAAATTCTTTTGTGCATCAAGCAAGGAGATACAGCAACAAGGCTGGTAAGGACTCTCAAGGAGGAAAGATGTCTGTGATGGTGTTATATGAATTTATAGCTTTTATATACAGGATTACAAGTATTAGATGCATCTTTGTGCTAACAGGACTCATGTTTTGAAGTACAAGAAAACTCTACAGTTACATTCTGTGGAGGCTTTGGGACACAGTTTGCCAAATGGAAAAACATTTGGAGGTTTGGAAAAATCTTGCACATAAATTACTAAAGGCACGAAGCGCCTGAAAGATGGATGAAATCAGAAGCCAAGGAAAAGCAGCGTGTGTGCCAAGGAACAAAAAAAAACATGTAATGATTTCTTTTAATGACTCTCCTGCAAAATGGAGAGCAAGCTTCCAGGGCATGTCATATTCTCATAAAAGCAGCTTGCCTGGGTGATGAGAAATACCCTGTAAGTGGTCGGACCAAGCCCCAATTTTTCATCCTTTCCGCACGTAGCTCTCCATTGATTATGTTAAGTGCTACCCACTGGTTAAAAACACAGAAAGCTCATTGTCTCTGCCCGTGGCAAAGGCCAGCCACACACTTGTTAATATCCTGATTTACGACACCCTATAGAAGGAGTAGCAAGCGGGCACGTTACTGCGGGGGGAGAGAGCTGAAACTATTAAAACGGAGGGAGATCAGGAAGTTTGTGATAAAGAAAAGCCAGGCTCTCGTCTGACATGTAATCTCTCTTTTGGCTTTAAGTAAACCTGCTCCTTCGGGCCCATGCCATCAACAGGGCCCGGCTCAAGTTTCACCACTAAATCTGAGTCAACAATCTCTAATCTGGACACTGGGCTCGGGATCCAGGCTCAAGTTGCAGTTGGAAGCAGACAACAGGGACATGGGAAGGTGGGGGCTAGGCAGGGTGGGCAGAGCAGGAAAAAGACGATCTTTGTTTCTCCTCCGATTGTCCACGCAGGGCTCCGCTGGGGTCACGTGCGTCTCTCCTTTATTTGCTCTTTTTTTTTTTTTGTCATCTCCAAGATAAAAGTTTGCACCTCTCTGGCCTTGGAATTGCCTTCCTGACACTTATATTAAGTACAGAAGATATATGTCCAAGAATCAGGGGCATAAGTTTGTGGAGCAGCTCAGATTTTGAGTTCTTTTCATCTTTCTGACATGTGATACCGTGACATAAGCTGCCTGCAGTGGGGTTGCTATGCAGATATACAATTTCTGAAAAGTTACACCAGGAAAACTAAAACCTACCGATGGATTTAGCATTTCACAAAGAAGCAGGATAAAATGTGTAGCAGTTAGACTAAAAAGCTAAAAAAGGTGAATTAAACTTTCATGAAAACAATCTCCCTAAAAAAGGATCAATAAGTATAAACGTATCTTGTTACATTCCTAGCCTTTGGGCTGCTGGCTTAATCCAGCTACTGTATATAATAAAGGAGACACTGTGTGTTTAATGGCAGGAACAGAGAGAAGGGGGAAATACTTGGGTACTATTCCCCCTAATTTCATCCTCTTTCCCCCTCTTTGTTGCTGCCTCGCAATGATTTTATTTTGAAAAATAAAGACTAGAATAAAAAATATGTTGTCTGAGGCTTCAAGCCAAAAATGTGCCAGCACTTTCCCTTCCCACCCCCCGGCCCCCCCTCTCCCCCAAACTCCTTAGGCCAAAAGCCTTAACAAAAGCTGTTTTCTGTTTGGAAGATCCCTGGGTCCTTCCTCTCTTTCCTAACCCATAGCACAGGAAATGATTTTATAATTCGCGTTATTAAGGAATCCAGCTCACGGCCCCCGCTCCCTGGATGCCGCCCCGCAGTGCGCCTGTGGCCTGGCACCTTCCTCCCTGACCCTCTCGGGTGAGCTCCTCTACCTGACCCTGCTATAAATCCTCTCGCTGGAGCGCGAGCCGGTGGGATCCAGCCCGTCCCCGCGTCCCAAGGCACATGGGTGCCTGCAAGGGCTTAAAAGCATCCCTGTGAGCTCCAGAGAGGGCTGCATCCCCACCACAGTGTGACTGCCCATGCCTGCCGGTGGGGTCTTCTTCCAAGGACCCCACTGGCAACTGGGAGGTGACGAGTCAGTCGCCCTCAGTCCCACCCTATAGCCCCGAGGCCGTGTGGGCTGGTCGCTTTGCTTGTCTGTGCCTCAGTTTCTCCTGAGGAAGCAGCTCTAATCTCGCTGTGATGTGTCCATTCCGGACAGAATATATACCTGCTTGTCAACCCACTCCAGTTCAACTGAAGTCATAGAAACTGCTCCACTGGGATGCAAGAATTGAAGACCATGTCTCCCGGTGTGCTCTGGAAGGAGACCAGGGATAACACAGAGGTCTGGCAAAACCCAGCAGGTGCCTCGCAGGCCTGTTGGTGCAGTGCTGCATTCCTGGCCCAACTGGGTCTCTAACACTGACCAGCTCAGGCGCTGTGGCCTGACCCTCTGCCCTTCCCTGCCTTGATGGGCTGAGTGCCCCACGGTGGAGAGGAGGACCACAGGCAGGAAACAGGTCTGCATGCTGCAGAGACGAGGTGGCAGGGCTACGCCAGGTCCCCAGATATCCCCCAGGACCTTCAGCCCTCAGATGGGGGCCACGTTCCCCATACGATGCCCAAGAAAAGTTGCCAGCATAAGGAAGGGTCTTCTGGAAGCTGCTGGGCAAGGGGCAAAGCTTTGCAGAGAACTGGTGAGTAGAATGGAAGTGTTTATGCAGAAAACTGTGTCCATAAAAAAGAAAGGCTTTTAGAGGTGCTTGAAGCAGTCCTGATCCACCCTTTTGTTTCAGAGTCAAGGGCCATAATAGCAAACGAAAGAGCCAAGCTGACTTTACCTCTCTGTGAGGGGAATGAAACCTATACAGGCCTTCCTTTCCAGTGCTCCTGAATGACCAGACTGTGACTGGGAGCTCACATTTTCCATCTCTCCTATCAAATCTGTTCGTGCCCTATTAAACCTGCAGCAAAAACTACTTAAACCATCACTGGGCCAAAGAATGAGACTGCAAAGTGAGTTGCGCTCTGTCTTTAGGGCCCTCAGCTGGCTGGAGAAGTCTGTCCCAGGTCCTTGCTCCAAAGATGGCCTCTATAATAGATCACAGCCTGGCTGAGGTTGGAAGGGACCTCTGGAGATCAGTGCTTACGACAGCAGCTCAGCTCATTTTGGGAGCAGAAGCAAATCTTTATTTTCCAGAAGTGTCTCAAACAGCAACCTGAGGGCTGTGCTCTTTGCCTGACCCCGTGGATGCTGGATCCATGTCTTTCAGCTAGAGGAACAGAGAGTACTTCTTCTGCCATTATGGACATAGCACCTGGCCTGTTGGAAAGGTCATTAGATCTCCTCCATCCTGACCTGGGCCATGGGAAGGAATGAAAATCTCTCTCAACAACCTTGTTTTATATGAGCCTCCATGGGTTTGAATTCTTCAGCTGGAGAATGGAGCTGAATCAGAGTCTCTCACTGCCTCAGCAAGTGAGCCTAACCACAACTGGAGCTTTTCTGGAAAAGACGACAGTTCTTCTTCTTCCTCAAACCATTTGCTTTTACCTGATAGGTCCAGTGAGGTCTTTCAAAGAAAAAGTAGCTGTGCTAAGAGTGGGGTTGGAGACACATTTCTGTCCTCAGATTTCTTACTGGCTACTAATACCCGAGCTTGGCTTCTCCATTCGGGCAGCGTCCCATGCATAGTGCAGGCTGCTGGGATCCCAGCAAGCCCCGCAGGAAGCACATGCAAGGCTGCCCCTTCTTCCACAGTGTAGGGAGGGATCTTGGTACTTGCAGCTTTCAGGTGCTTGCATCATTTCTTGGAAATATCCCTGTCAATGTACCTGTCTGCCTGGCCATGAGTCTTTTACATCCTTGAAAAACTATGCTGGAAAGCAGCATTCCTTCCCATAGCAAATTGAAAGCATAGTGCTCTCTTGAATCACATGTCATCTCCTAAGGTGATGAAGCCCCTAGTGCTTAAGGGCTTGACTTAAGGGGCTAAATATTCCCAGGTGCTGAAGTGGTTGGACACTTCATTTAGATACCAGGGAACATCAGATAAAGGTTTAGACAACTGGGAGCCGCTTCAAGAGAAGTGACTTATGGCAGCCTAAATTACTCAACTTTTGCCTACTGGATGGGTCAGTTCTTCACAGCAGTGCAGAAGCCCACAACTTTGGGTGCAGGCCTTGGGTGTGGGATGAGTGTCCATGTGCAAAGACGACCTCCCTGCCCGTTGCCTTTTTCATGGGAAGCAAATGTTCAGGAGAAATCTTCAGCTAGTGCAGTCGTGCTTTGGGGTGTCTGTTTTTCCGATGTGTCCTATACTTTTGGGGAACTGTTCCAAGACACTCATTGTGGCATTGCATTTCTCTGCCTAGTGCCATATAAATGGCTAATAAAATGTATGTAGGCGCATACGAAGCTGCTCTCTCTGTTTCAAGATATTAGGCCAACTGTCACGTTCAGTGTGAAACAGGTGAACTCAGTTTCTCACTCTCTCACTCTCTCTTTCCCTCTCTCCAACATATGTGTGCGTGCATGCGGATAAAGCCTATATCCAATATTCCAGTACTTACAGATCCCAAGGATGAAGCCAAGTTTGGGTGAGAATAAAAAACAAAGCAATTTAAGGGGCCATTTCTCCTCTGAGTTATACCTTGGTAAACCCAGAGTGATTCCACTGGAATCAACCTGCACCAGTGTAAGCAAGTTTGTTCGGAGTTTGAGCACAGCATGTTTGCCATAGTTGTTATTAAATGATGCCTTTACATATTCCAGACCTATTTTTAAAACAAAGGCAATGGAGTTAGGGCATCCAGTTCTATATATGGACACTCCAAATGGCACTGAAATGCCTCCTGCATGTGTTTGGCTGAGTGTTGATTTGGGTGTCCAAATATGGACCTCAGAATGGGATATCTCGCTTGGATAAGCATCCTTGCGAATTTGGCGCACAGAGCCTATTTGAACAAAGCAAATTTATTTCCATCATTTAGCACAGAAAAAAAAAAGCATGAAAGGCTTGTATTTTCTGGGACCTTCTTATTCATGGAATTGGGCTAATCAAATACTGAAGTGTGCCATAGTTCTTCTGAAAAAAAAAATAAAGCCCTCAAAACCATCTAAGACAAGGCAGGAGGTAATTAATGCAGAGTGTTTGCAGCCCGCAGACCCCTGCTTATCGCAAGGGCAAGATTCTTGCTGACAGCAGGGGATCGGTGCCAGCAGCAGGGCCCCGCGCGGCTTCGTGCCCCGGAGGCGCGAAGGGCTGCGTGCTGGGCCGCCCCTCTGCTCGTGAAGGCATGCTCTGCATCCCAAAATTGCATTTCATCTCCATTGCTTGTGGGGACCTTCCAGTACACGTCCCAGCGCATCTGGATTTCCTTCGTCCGGCTCCTCAGCGGTACCTTCTCCGGGAAAGACTTTGGCTGGACTGCTGCATCCTAGTGCACAATAAATAATGTCAGCCGTGAGGGAGCGCCGTTCCGCAGCCCTTCGCTGGGTTCCTGTTAATTGCAAAGGACCTTCTTATATCCTTTGTGTAATCCACTCATTTTGTTGGCATTATACAAGGGCTGGATTTGGCGTAAAAAATAAAGCAGGTTTCTCTTGCATAATGTATCATACCATTTGGTCTACATTTTGCTGAAGGTTTATGTGTACTTGGAGATTTCTCCACAGACGTGCAGCTGTAGATATTTTTAAAACAGCAAACAATGAACTGATTCTAGCGTCCAAATCAGTCGTGCAGATTTCAAGTTTTGGGGTAGGTTGTTAAAAGAACGTAATGCAGGCAAATTTTCAGGAAAGCTAAGGTAAGCCTGCGATCATTGGAAATGTGTGAAGCCAGCTTCAGCCTAAATCTCCCTCTCTACCTCTGCTCTCCTTATGATTTTTGACAAGCCGATTTCATTTCTGGAAAAAGCAGTTCACGAGAGAGAAAGATTTCTCTAAAGAGTCTGTTGTTTTTCAGAAGAGTGAAAATGTGTGCTAACAATTCTGGACCACTGACAAAAGCAAAATCAATACACACGGCCTTCATTTTACAGCCAAGTTCAGATGAATAAATAGAGAAGCAGCAAGCTGTTTACTAGGGAGACAAGCTTTGCTCTGCATGCCCTTCCAAGCAGGCACGCGTCTGCTGTTGTTGTTTTCCTTACATGATCGGGTAATGAAATCACTCAGTTGCAGAGCTCGCCGGACACTTCAGATGCCTCCGTCGGCAGCACTGGCCGCGCTGGCCGAGAGCTGAGGATCAAACACTGTTGAGCAGTAGAGCTGGGTGCCAAGGATTGGCGAATATTCTGCCACCGCAGTAGGTAGTTTGGGGGCATTTGGGAGGAGTTTTGTGCTTCGGAGGGCCTGACCTCCCGCCAAAGTCAAGCCCAGGAAGCACGTCCTTAGAAAAGCCAAGCCACAGCAGCAAAGTGCCCTTGCCTCCAGGCTCCGGCACTGGCCTGAGCAAGGGGAGCTCCCCTCTAAGGCCAGGGCCTGACCCTGCATTTCTGGCTTGGCTTCCCCACACCTGGGACGCTGCAGGAGCTGGGAGATGGTTGGAAAGGGAAGAAAACGCAAGGAACGGAGATTCAGCCTCCGAGAGCACTCGCACGCACTTTCCCGATGGACTTTTGCGTGATCCGTGACCAGCCAGGTGGAGGAGTGAATAACTGCATGCACAAAAAGGAAAGAAAAAAAAATAAAACAACAGCACATTTAAGTGCATTTTTTTTTCTTGGAGATTTATTTTGTTTTAATAAATCTGACACCAGTCAGGGAGAGAGAAAAGTGTTGTGAGCCCAAAAGGAAAGCAGAGCACGCTGAGGGTGCTTCAGATGCTTGCTCTCTAGGAGATGGTTCATCAAAATCTCTTTGAACTCTCTCCCTAGGCTCCGGAGTTGTTGGATTCCCCCCCTTTTTTTTTTGTTTTTTTGGGTTTTTGTTTTTTATTTTTTTAAAAAGCGAGCTTGCTCGCCCGGTGTGTTTTCCAAGCTTTCACAGCTCTAATAAATAAGGAGCACCTGTAAAACAGTAGCTTGACTTAAGTGAATCTGTACAAAGGAAAATATAGAAATACAGTATATACATAGTGCTCATAGTGCACCATCACTACAAGGCTCTGGTTCAGCTGACTTTGATACCCTGCTCCCAGCACCGCTGAATCTCTTGGAGACGCTGCTTCTGCAAACCGCTCCTCACTGCCAGCAGCAGCCTTATAGAAAAGGTGTACTCTGAACACTGGAGAGTGAACAATTGCTTTATTCGAGTTAGTAAACAGTTACACTGAATCACAAGGTGATCTGATTTTTTTTTTGATTTTTTTTTGTTTTTGATTTTTTTGATTTTTTTTGGATTTTTTTTTTGTATTTGTCAGAATGGGATACTCCACGACTCTCTTACCAATTCAGTGCCAGTATAACATGCTCTAGTGTACTTTTGGACTCTTGGCTACAACTGTACAAGTGCACACAAGTAAATTCTACCCTGTTATCCTCCACCCACTGATTGAGGATCGAATTGCACATTTCTCTTAACCATGACAGGAGAAAGCAAACAGTGAAACAGAATCATGGGGGATCTTTCTCACTTTACCCTTGTTTTCACTGGTTTGTCCATACCATTCTAATTATCATGAAAGGGCTATGCATATGGAGAGATTGTCTCACTGCCTTCCTGGATCACTGAAAACCATCAGGGTTGAAATTTCATCCAAGTCTTTCGTGACGCCCAGCAAATATTCCCCTCAGATTATTTTACACCTTGAGGGAATTTTGGTCTTTAGTTCAACACTCTTGCTCTGTTCCCAAATGGGGCGCTATTTAGGGGAATTTAAAGAGAAAGCTGAGAAGAATAAACATTTACTGAGTTCTCTTGGCATTCAGTCTCTGAAAAACCACAGTATAAACTATTCATGCTGCTTCTTACATCTGTCAAATCAAAAATTAAAAGCCATAAAAGTGTAACACTGAAAATATGGCATTAGAAAGGATAAAGGTGGCCTTTGTAAAAATAACAAGGAAAGTATAATAGCCAATAAAATATTCTAACTCTTCATTTAAAAGTGCATCATGGGTAGGACAGAGATGACTCTGAAGCGTTGCTACTCCAGTATTACCCCTTTCCCCCATCAAAACTTGAATAGGTCCAAAACCATACAATGCAAATCACGATTCTTAGTGTAGCAGCAAAACCACAGCAGTTTTTCGAAACAAACAAACAAACAAAAAATTCTGTATCATTGTCCAGTCTCAAATATCTGAACTTCGAAGTCAGAGAGGGATAAGTACCTATGTTGGTCCATGTGGTTTTTGAAACCAGGGTGAAAAATTCCCCCCGGCAAGAAACCAAGAGGAAAAAGCGTTCCTTGGAGGAGAAGAGGGGGTGGCGGCAGGAATGCTGAGCGCGCGGCGGGCTCCGTGCTGTGCTGTCTTCTGGGTCGAAGGCACCCGTGGGACTGAGGCTTCCTCGGAGGGGCTTCATGGCGGGAAGCGGCTTCATCTGCTGGACTTGGAGCCGGAGGGGGTGGCGTGCGGCCTGGCTGGCGGCGCGCGGCCAAGTGACGTGGTTTGCTCTGCTCCCGCTCTCCATGCGAGGTACCCTGTGAGCGCGGGCTCCTGCAAGGCAGACGAGAAGAGGGGTGAGAGGCTGCCCGAGGCAGCGAGCACGGACACGAGCCCGAGGGGAAGGGGCGGCCACGCGCAGGCAGGACCCCCCGCCTCAGCCTCGGCCAGGCCTCTCGCTGCCAGGGAGCACAGGCAAAGGGAGCCCCCTCTGGAAGGGAAGGAGGAACCACTGCCACGATGGAGAGCGGGAAACCGATATAATAATAGTTCATTCTCTGCGTTTCATAGAGCGCCTTTCATCCTGCAGGCTCACAGGTGGATAACGATACTCTGCAATTACGCGGTACCCGTTGCCCCTCGATGCCCGCGTGTGTTCCGGAGCGGGGATGTGCCACTGCCCCCACCGCCCCGCTGGGACACGGAGCGGAGCAGGGGGAGCTGCTGGGGCGGGAGCCTGCAGCAGAGGGGTGGTGCGGCAGGGGAACAGCACACACAGCGCTCAGGGCTGCCTGGTTTCACTGCTGGGCCTGGATGCCGCTCAGTCAGATTTCCTCCAGCCCTTAATGGCAGCTGAGAAGAGCATTTAAAATATTAAACTTGCTGTGTATTCCAATGCTCTGTACGTTTCTAAATCTGTCTCTAGTGCAGTCCAAGCATCAGAGAGTTAGCAGACTGAGATTTCATTTAGTTCCCCTAAAATAACACATGGGGTTTCCCTTCTCCCTTCTTTCCTTTGCGTTGACTGAAACACTGAGCTCTCTGTCGCGGACTGCTCCCAGCATCGCTGTCTCAGTACTCACATTGAGACTGGGGGTCATCTCGTGTGCATGCTGTGTAGTCCTTTAAGGTAATCGTGCACTTTTTCTCCCAGAACATACCCCTCTGTGACCCTTCCCCAAACCCTTAGTGGTGCAACTAGGTGAGGAATACGCCAGCACATCCAAGCTGCAGTGAGGAGACCAGGACTGAACTCCCCAACCCTCAGGCCTCGCTTGAGCGCGTGGCCTCTTCCCACTTGTGCCCCGGGGATAGCGGCTGCAGCGCTGGGCAGGACCATGGCAGCGGAGCACCGAGACTGGCACTGCTTAGTCTGATGAGCAGACGCTGAATAAAGGTGTGTGAGGACCCAAAACAGAGCTGAGCATTGGTCTCGTTGTGGTTGAGCACTGCCAAGATGAGATGCTTGCAGTGGTAAATGTCTGCCCTTCTGTGGACAGCGTATAGAAGGAGAGCAAAACCCTTCACTGCTAGAGTGGGTCACAGAATTAGGCAAAGGCTTTAAATTATGACTCCCTCTTCTACCTGGGCGTTCCTGGGTGATACACCATGACCCCATTTGCTCCTGCTTTCCTTGGCTGTTAACTGTAGCTTGCTCCCATGGACTGTCCTGTGTCTCTCAGCAGCAGGCTTTGGGTATTTAGATGTTGTCTCCTGAGGTGGAGTCTCCTAACGTCACAGACTGAAATTCCAAGTATGGTATTAGGCTTCATTCTGGCCATGTTTGGGTCACGTCTTCCCTCTCAGTCTGCTCTGTGATCTCCCTTTCACACTGATTCTCCTCTGATCCCTCTCATTGCTGTGCTTGCAATCCCCTGCCAAACTTCCACTCCTCTCCAAGGAGAGAGTGGAGACACACTGAATACTTTGACCAGCATGAACTTCTAGAACATGGAGGCCACTATATCTAGGCTGAAGATCAATATTTGGGATGTAGGGCAATATGCGCAGAGGAATGAGGAGGGTTTTTTTGTACAACTGTAGATGAGTACTAGACTGAGAAACAGGATATATCCCCTTTCTGACCACAAAATATATGACTGCTTTCCATCACTTTCTTAGTTTGAAATCTTGCTCTGAGACCAACTGAAAAAGGAAGCAGAGAGAAAAAAAATCTATAGTGTCTCTATGAAACCTCAGTCTCCACTTGAGGTCTTTGACTGTTTTTCCATTTCCACTCATCAACAGAAATGAATTTCCATCCTTCCTCTAATCAGCCTAGCACAGAGTGATGGGTCATTTAGGAAGAGGACTTGAAGGGGCTCCAAGCCCTCAATGCTTTCTGCTTGGAGTTACCTGGCTTTGTAAGACCTCTCTGTTTTCTCCTACGGCAGTTAGACACAGGGTAACCCAGGGCACCCAGGAGAGAAGCATCTTTCCCTGTGGCTGGTCCGTATGTCAGTCACCTTGAATATATCTTTGTAGCAACCAAGTGACGAATAACAAACCGTATCAGGTATAGCATGCAAAGCTTTAGAGAGAAATGAGAGCACTCTAGTCACACCACCTCACAGTTGGATGTTACACACCTCTTACCAACACCAGCACGCACGACCAGCCCAATGAAGTCAGCTGTTTGTATCTCCCCACAGAAATAAATGAGTTTTCAGGAAAGCACACAAGCTCTTCACCCCAGCTGAACTTGCACTCAACACGCATCAAACTTGGCTTATCAGACAGAAAGATTGCATCACCATGAAAGAGTAATGTTCATAACTGCAAAGTCACAGGTTGAGCTTCCGTGAGTTGCACTGGGTTTTATCTGCTATCCAAAGCTAAACAGGGGTTCGACGGAAGACCCCCTAGAAGTCAGAGGTTGGGCTGCAGTCTCAAGCCAAAGAGTCAGCATGGAAGAGATGACAAGCAGAGGAAAAAGTAGGAAGGGTCCTTTGCACCCGTTATTGCAGAGGAAAGGAGGAGAGTAGTTTGGCTGAGTGGTGACCTGGTGCAGGCAGGTGACTTGGAGGTTCATCTATGCAGCTTTGAGACAGACCCAGGGCACCTCTCTGCAGTAGGTAAGAGCTGCACTATTGCCCTCTGCAGCTGCTTGTCATAAACGGAGCAAGAGGCAGCTGCGAAACAAGCTACACCAATGCAAAGCTTCCTCTCTGGTTTCTGCCCTCACACATAAGGTTTAAATCCTTACACAAATACTTATGGTTTTGTCTTGCTCAAAACACCACAGAATTAGAGTTTGGCAAGGCACACTAATGACTAGGGCAAAGCTTCCCCAGCAAGCTTTCCGCATCCCTTTCCCATCTCTTTTCCTTCTGCAGTGGCTGCTGCAGACCTACCACCTCCCTCCTGAGCAGTCCTGGGATCGGCGCAGTGGGAATTTTGGTCCAGGTTGGTAGAGCCGGCTGCTACAAGTGCCCCAAGCCAGCTCCACTGCAGGCCTCCGTGCCCAAGCAGCAGCATAGCCCATCGCAGAGGGCAGATCCTTCTCCTTATCTCACACTCCCAACCTCTGAGCTGTGCATCCCTGCTCCTAGCGCTGCCCCGCTGGCTAGGGGATGCTCTGCTGGAAACTCGCTCCTGCTGGCAGGGACAACAGCGGAAAAGAGCTGCTCTGATTCAGTGGCTTACCCTAGTCACCTCCTACCTACTCAGAGGTGTCATGCTATTGATAGGGCTTTGGGCACACACATGTGTGCACATACCATTTTTTTTTCCGTGGTTACTCTCATCCTCTTCCCTGTTGAATTTTTCTGTCTCCAGATTTGAAACATATTGTCAAAAAAAAAATAGAGAGGCTGGGTGGGGAGGGTTGAGGCACTGGTTGATGTGGGCTGGCATGGCAGAGTTTTCCATCATTTAGCACAGCACTTCATTCAGCTGGACAATGAATGCTGAAGCTGTTGATGTGCTAGACCTAGTTCATTTGGGACATGCATGGCCCTGGAGTAAAGACATAGCAATTATTTTCTCAGGGAAACTACACTGAAGATAAACCACAAGAGCGCAGCTAAAGTCAGCATGGGAGCAAGCTCAGCCCTGGAAACACTCTGGAGTCATCTGTTACTTGTAATAGTTCTGTAATTTACTTTTTTTTTTTTTTTTTTTTCAGCAATCCTTAAAGCAGTTCAAGCTTCCCCATTAGAACCTTCTCCTTTGAATCCTCAATGATTTATCTTTCCATGAACTAACTGAAGGGATGTCTCATTGCAAGAGTCAGGAGAGGCCTTTTGCATGTATGGAATAATTTGGCTCCTCATATATCGTCCTTTTTCAAGCAAGCTTTCCTTGATTTCTAAGGTGGCATTTTCCTACTCCTCTGGTCCTGCAGATTACAGCTCTCTCTCAACTTTGGGCTAGATACACAACTCTAGCTCTTCCATCTACTGAAAAGAGATCTGCACTCTAGGCACACATTGTGACTCCAAGGAATGCGCGTTGTGGAAGGGCTTGGGATTTGTCCTCCATGTGTCTCTTGGCAGAAGAACCAGGGACAGCTTGGTCATTCGCTGACTCTGTGACTGTACAGTGGTGGGGAGGCACTTGAAGCCATGCTTACAATTGTTGAGTCTCTTTGTAATCAGGGAAGGACTTGAAGGGAGGAACATGCACTGGAAAGTAGAAGGACTGCTGCTTCCCTGCACCTATTCCTAGAAAAGTCTTCAGGGAATTGCACCAGTTTACTTCTACATTCATCCCCTTGCTGGTACATTTAATACCATCTCTGAGTAAACTTTACAAACATACTTTAAACTGACCCCTGAAGCTTGCTCCTGAAGTTCTCATGGCCAAGAAGGCCAATGGGATCCTGGGGTGCATTAAAAAGAGCGTCTCCAGCAGGTCAAGGGAGGTGATCCTGCCCCTCTACTCAGCCCTGGTGAGGCCGCATCTGGAGCATTGTGTCCAGTTCTGGGCTCCACAGTACAAGAGGGATGTGGAGCTGCTGGAGAGAGTCCAGCGCAGGGCTACAAGGATGATCAGGGGCCTGGAACATCTGCCCTATGAGGAGAGGCTGAGGGAGCTGGGCCTGTTCAGCCTGGAGAAGAGAAGGCTGAGAGGGGATCTGATCAGCGTCTATAAGTACCTCAAGGGAGGGAGTGCAGAGGATGGTGCTAGCCTCTTTTCAGTGGTGACCGCTGACAGAACTAGAGGTAATGGCCACAAACTGAAGCGTCAAAAGTTCCACAGGAACTTAAGGAAAAATTTCTTAACAGTGAGGGTGACAGAGCACTGGAACAGGCTGCCCAGGGAGGTTGTGGAGTCTCCTTCTGTGGAGATCTTCAAAACCCGCTTGGATGCAGTCCTGTGCCACGTGCTCTAGGTGACCCTGGGTGTGCAGGGGGGTTGGACTAGATGACCTCTAGAGGTCCCTTCCAACCTTAAGCATTCTATGATTCTATGATTCTGAGTTGGGAATGGGGAGGTAGGTTACTATGCCCTTGTTATGTAGCAAAGAAATTCAGGAAATACAGTTCCAGGCCCTCCTTTGTGCTTCTGCACCTCACAGGTGAAATGCACTTCTTAAAAAAGTGGGAGCAAAGGGATCATCGCTGTGGATGGCACTCAGAGAGCTACCAACAACATATAGGTCCAGTGCTCCCAGATTTGCCAGGCTGCCAGTGACCCTGAAGGGAGAAATCCAGCACACCACTGTACTCAGAATCTGAGGCAATCTTTCAGATCCGGCTACATGGAACCTGCTCTTCACTGTGTTCATTTCTGCAGCCCATTCTGCCACAGAGACAGCACCAGACAAGATAGAAGGTGTCTCTTTGCCCCATTATGCATTTACTCAGGAAAGGGTCACATGCAATTGGGACCCCCAAAATGGCAGTGGTGTGGGTAAGCTTGCAGCTCTTCTTCATAGCCAGTGGAAACAGGATTCCCTAAATTTAGGAGTGAGTAGCCATGCACTTGGATGAGTGACCTGGGCCTGCTGTGGATCCTCCTCTGCACCACAAAGCAGCAACACAGCTTTGCTGTCTCACCTGTTTGCCCTGTGGACAGGGCACATCCTCTCTCCCTCAGCTTTACATTTTCCTAGGCAAACCCTCTGTCACTAGGATCCCACACTCCAACACTCTTCACCTTCCATTTCTCCACGTTGCCATCATTGTGCAGCAGTTTGGGAAGGCAACTCACCCCTAGACGGCATCACTTTCTCCGTACCTCGCCTGGCGTTTCTGAGGGGGTGACAGGCACGCGCATTCATTGACTCCAGCCTGGGGAGACCGTGTGCTCCTTCCACGGAGGCAGTAACCCAGCAGGCCCAGGGTTAGGTGCTCTCAGACCCTCCTTGGAAGAGCCTGTTATTATCCAGCCGTAGCAGGGAGGCAGAGGAGATCACTCTTGGTAGGAAGTTGGACATTTGGGTTCAGTTCCTCAATTTTCAGTATCGGTGCTGCTCTCAGGATTCTTTAGTGGTATCATCCTTCCCTAGCTATACCACTCTCTACCAGCAGTCTCACCAGAACCCTCTACTTTATTTTTCATATAATCTTATATCTTTTCAAAGAAGTCCCTTGTGTTTTAATTCATTATAGAACAAATGCTCAACTCGCCTTCATTTTCAATCTGAACTGAAGACAAAACCAGTGTCAACTAGTTCCTCTTGCCCAGCCCCAGACACAGACAGGGAGTCTCTGTTTTGCCCTTTGGGGCATTTTGAGATCCGCACTCATGTTCTGCAAAGCAGAAAATGTCTCTGCCCACGACCTTTTAGCCGACCACAGAGCCAGATCCTGTCCCGTTTCAGCCGGGAATGATCCATGGACACATCCGCACAGCAGCAAGGCAGCGGACTGCCCGGCATCGAGTGCAGCACTGCATATTTGGCAGAACTGAGAGAGCTCTGCTGTACCCCCCACGATGCCTCATATACGGATCTGGCAGAAGACAGGATTTTTCATTAAACAACAGGAGTCAAGTTTTCAATTAATTCTCCCATTCTGCTCTGGGATAAAGCTGCAACTTTTCAAGGTTCTTTCTGCAAAAACAAACAAAACAGAAAAACTAAAACAGAAGGGAGACCAAACACAGACAATTTCTCAGCTCCTTCCTCTGGAAACAGACAACCACTGGGATGTGATAACCCTTTTTTAGGTCTCTTCTAAGTCTCTTTTGTCTGATTCTGAAGAGAAACTTTAGCTTGAATTTTTTGCAACCTCCTGTGAGTCCAAACCACCAGGTTTTTGGCTATCCAAAAGGCTTTTCAGTTTTCCTCTCAGGGCTGACCTCTCCAGTCAATCCAGTCGAATGGCCAGAAGAAGGCAGAGCAAAGGCGGAGGAGCTGCGCTGCTAGCCTGGGCTGGACGTCCTGCCTCTGGACCTGCGGGAGACTCGGTGCTAGTCGTGGGTGCACAGCTGCGGCCCACCCTGGGCAGAGGGGCCCAAAGGGCTTTTCCAAACACTTCAGCTCCTGCATGTCCCAGGTAGGAGAGGATGAGCAAAGCGGCAGGAGCAGGGAGGAAGGGGCTGTGATGGCTGCTGCAGGTCCCCTGGCCCAGGACCCCTGGTCTGTCCTCAGGCTGGCTGTTCCTGTCAAGCTTTGTATTGCAGACTTATCAAGCAGACAAGAACCCGAACCCGAAGGAGTTATGTGCAAATATGATGATCACCAGCTTCTTCTGTTGGAAGAAGAGGCAGAAAGTCAGGTCAAGGCTTGGTTGGGGCTGAAATCAGGCCCGCTCCTCTGCTGCCCTGACCAGCTCTGTGCAGAGAGGATGCACATCTGCTATCCCAGGATGCTGTCCTAGGGCAGGCATCAGCAACTGCGTTTTCTTTTCCCCAGCTTGAGGGTGAATGTGCTGGTGTGGACTCAGCAGAAGCAGGGAGATGTTGCTTCGCAAGCCAACAAGCTGCCACGGTTGAGCTGCTGAGCAGCACCTTGACCCTGGGGGAGGCAAAGTCGCTTGGCTCCTGGTCCCTACAGTGCCTGGGACTGAGCCTGGGCTGCAGGGACACTGTCCCTCTTGCAGTGAGGTCCCCCCAGGGAGGGAGCTGGGGTTCCCCGTCCGCAGGCAGCAGCCAGGACCGCGTCACTCCCCATCCAGCCCAGCAACAGCCAGGACTTTTCCCAAAACCGCACGGGTGCCACCTCTGGCACCGCTGCCCCAGATGCCAGGTTGGGCACTGTCGTGCTCATGGAGGCAGCTGATTTTACACGGCCCCAGCACCATCCCCGCAGAGCAGCCCTGAGTCTCATAGCCACATTCAGGTTCCAAGACCCAAACAAGAGCAGACACAAACTTGGCCAGCTGCGAGGCTCAAGGACAAGGAAGTGGGGAGCGCAGGTGGCCAAAATGTCAGGCAGAAGAGGAAAAACAACCCAGAACAAACAAGGAGCAAGTGGGTTGGACCTAGAATATACCAGAGATGCAGGGCCAGGTGTCTTAGGTGTCTCTGCCTCACCCCTGCGCTCTCAGTCACTAAGCAAACTGGCACCAGTCAGCATTTTATACTTTCCCCACACACCCTCCAGCTACCTCAAGAAAAAAAAAATTGCCATCAAGAGAACTAGTTAGATAATAATAGGAAAGCTGCTGCAAAGAGTACAGAATTGACTTTTTAATTGAACTCAGAAAGTTAGGTTCAGGCTTCAAATTTTTAGTGACCTCATCACGCATCTTTTCTTCTATAACTAGCATCCAAGCATGTCTCAGTTAGAGATGTTTGTCTCAATTCCTGTGGGAAAGGTTTTCTGTTTTTTTTTTAACCTCCTTTGGATAAGAAACTTAAAAGTGGCAGCACAAGTGGTTCATGAAAGCTTATAAATATTTGAAGCATAAGCACGCCACAGATCATAATGACACTAAGTTTTACATTTAACCATGTGGGCTACAAATAAATAGCTGAAAATTGCTCTAAACATAGGTTTAAATATCAGTAGGCTGATGATGGGATGCAGATCTTTCCAGAGAGGCCGGAACTCGATAGTTGTTTCATACTGCACCGCTCAATCGCTACCACCTTTTTTTTTGTTGTTTTGGAAATGTGTGCTTCCATAGGAGATGATTGTATTACACAGCCCAAAAGTTCAAAACAAGGACTGGAAAGACGAAATGTAGAGGGTGTGGGGGTGCTTCTTACAACAAATGCAGTTCAGGCTCTTTGCGTCCCCATAATTTGTTATTGTAGGTTGGCTCAAATTTAAGACAGTAATGCTTCAGAAACACTTGGAAAAGTAAGCCAGCTGCGGGGAGGATATCATTACAAATTGAGACACATGTTGTACAGCAATACCATTCTTTTCAAATACCAGAGTTGTGTCTGGGGAAGCAAAGCCATGCGAATGAGCCCGAGACAGGACCTCGCTCCACAGTGCGCCGAGTGCTTTCAGCTCTCATTAGCGGCGCTGGCGGCGCACGGCACTTCACAGGATCTAACCCACATGGTTAATGAGCTGTGTTTTTCAGGATGGAAGCAAACGTTGAATAGCTGAGCGTGCCGTAAAATGTCAGAGTTTACCTTGATGCCCCTCTTTCAGGGGGTGATCACACACACTTCCAAACACGACCTCTAGTCACGTGAGTGAAATGCAGCTCGTTATCAAAAACACAACGATGAGTAGGCCTGAGCTGGGAGGCCTTGATTGATGGAGGCACTCAGGAATGTGCTTAACTTGCCTGTTTTGCTGTGTGGGACCTAAAAATAGGCAGGGAGAGACCCAGCTGGTAATTTGGAAATAAAATATATTTCAGAAAGTCTTGTTTGCCCTAGTGAGATTTATCCCTGATTTCTGGCTCAGATGGCTTTGCTTCTACTTTGCTTGATTCTCCTAGGCCTTTTTTTAATGGGAATGTATTTCTTTTTCCTTTAGACCTATTTCTCACTGCTTGATAATGTCCAGCTCTTTCACAGCAACAGTCCTCAAAAGGACTCTTCTCTGACCCACTTTCAGGAATTGCTCCTATTACTTAGAAATGGTTTACAAGTATAAGCTGCTCACGGTTCTTCTTAGTTCACAGAACAGCACTGAAGTTGGCCATGACTGTGGCAGGGTTGACCTTCCCTAAGGCAACTAGGTGCTTAACTCCTTACCTGATCTCAGTGGCAGAGACACACATACTGTCCAAGATCTCATCCTCTGATGGTAAAGGCAATCATTGTCTCTGAGGGTGTTTTTACAAGTTGTCTGTCTATTCTGTTCTGATCTTTGTTGTTATGGTCTCTGTATTTAATCATGGGTCACTCTTTTTCTCCATAAACTTTCTCTGCAACCTTGACACGAGTAGCTCTATAGCACAAGAACAAAGCGACATGATGAAGAGCTAGAATGTGTCACATGCCCTGAATCTGCTTTACGCTGACTTAAACAAGAGGAGCGGAGGCCTTGAATATCTGGAAGTGCAGGGTCAGGCTCTAAAGGCTCCCAGACAGTTATGAGCAGCCCTGTTGTTTCAATATGACTGTACATTGTATCAACCTAAGGAATGTTAGGATAAGATATTTCTGTGAAGTCAGTGGTCCCAGACCTTGGGACGTACTAGCTGGGCTACAGCCCCCGGGAGCCAGACCTGCTGCAAGTTTCTGTGCGTGTGTCAGTGGAGCTGTGCCATTTTTGTGCTAGCTGAAGATCTCTCTCTGTATTTTGTTTGCAAAGAGCTTCTACCTTTGCAAATCAGAGCAGGTATAGGTGGTTTTAAATGGGTTCAGGAACCAAATCTCACATTTGAAACCTATATGGAAAAGCAGAAGAATCAGAAATTAGCACTTGTTCTTTTGATTTCAAAGCATGTACAGTCATCTACAGCACAGTACCACAAGCCTGCTATTTACTGCCATTGAGACGGAAGTTAACGCTCCCACACCCTGGCAGCAAGATGTGGGAGCTGAAAGCTAGTCTGGAAGTATGTCATTTTATACTTCAGCATCTTGAGAACTGTTCTTTTTTCTTCTTTTTTTCTGGGAAACCCTTTTTCTAATTTAATATATCTGAGAAGCTACCCAGGCAATTTTGAAACGTAAGATCACACTGCTAGTGCCAGGCAGCTCTCAAGGGCAAAGCTGCAGGTTCCAAGCAAATGTGTTTAAGGCTTTGTGGTGTTAACAGTCTCCCCTCTCTCCCTTAGAGTAAATGGAAAATTTCTGTAGGCTCATAAGAAGCCAGGTGAACGAAAACTTCTGAACTAGGTGTTAAGGGTACGAGTCCAATTGCTTTGCTGATTTAAATTAATTTAGCACCAGTGGAACCATATCCAGCTAAAATGAGCTAAAACTTTGTCCCATAGTACTGCATCAACAAATGCAACTATCATAAAAGGTGTAAATTATAAAACTTGTTTCCAGGTACACCTGTAGAGTCGCATTCTCTCATGATGAGAGCAATGAGGGCAGGTAAAATGCTAGCAGCTAGACGCTGCACTGACACGGGAGCTGTAAAAACTCCTAAGGCAGAAAGGAAGGTTAATAGCTATGCCCCTTGCCTCAGGAATCCTGACCAGAGCAGGAAATCTTGTGCTGGACTGTTACGGGCTGGGAAGTTCACAGTGGGATATATATTACTTCTGCTCTGGACTGCAGCGTTCTGCACATTGTATATTTTTACGACTACAATGTATGGACTAGACAGCTGGAGGTTTGGGCCTGTAACTCAGCAGATGCTGACCCCAGGACGTAGGGGTTGGCTCAGTAGGTGGCCATATTCCTACTATTTCTATACTTCTGGGAGAAATTCTGCTTACCCAGGCAAAAAAAACCCTCCTTTCTTTTCTTATCCTTCTTTCCTCAACATAGGACTAGTCAACACATGCACATTCAAGGACACCCACACGCATGCATGCACAGAAGCTAGTTGTCAGTTTAGTGTGTGCCATTTAATTTTCTAATTCAGTTTACCACAACTATCATGTCAAAGCCACGTGGTACTTAGCATTTTGACTTACTTGCCTTAAAAAACCTTGACGACAAAACTTGAGGGTTAAAATTGATCTTGCCTGGATTTAGAGCATGCAGTTAGGCGACACTAGCACCACTAATTTTAGAAAACTCACATTTGTCATTTACATTCAAGAAAATACTCCTCTTTTTCGCTTCATTTCTCCTTTATCACAGTGGGGCTTTGGCACTGACACATCTTTTGCTGGTTGTTTGAATTGCACTGAGCTATAACAGTTTGACAGTCCACATCCTGATGGGGAGACTAAACTTTAACATCATGGATTATGTTGCTGATTAGCACTTCCAATAATCAAGTAATTGGTACATTAAATAATTCTGAGTTTGGCTACTTGCCCAAAAAGGTCATGCTTGCATTGATTCCTTTTCAGAGAGTCCATGTTGCTATTCCATGAATTCAATCTGCCTGTCCAGAACTCTAGCATAAAAATATTTGGCTTCATTTCCTACAGTTTGATGAGAAATAAAATCCAGGAAAAGTTGCACATTATGGGAGTTTTATGTTCAGATTTTCCAATTAGGGGACATGGGGAGCAAGAGAGAAGAAGACAATTCCCTGGACATTTTTTTCTCCCAGGTTAGTGCGGCCAATGCAATATCAAACTCTTAACAGTCCAGTCAACAAAATCATTAGTGCAAATCCTACCCTTTTTGTGTTTTATTCCTACTAGGAAACAAGAATTTATCCAAGAGTGTCAGTGTGCAGTGAGAGATCCTCCTTGCAGTCGTGCTGCTGATGGAGCAGGGGTTATTTTCAGCCCTGCCATGGACTGAGCAGGGAGAACTTGCAGCTACGCCAGAGGTCGGCGATATGGTCTAAGAGATGCCCCGATGCCCCATGTACGTGCTCATCCTGTCTGTACAGACCCGTTCTGAGTGCTGGGGAGCCTTCAAACAGAGGGCCAAACTTCCTGAGGGCCAGAGAAATAAGCAGCATTCCCCCAGAGTGGCTATTAGCAGCACTTGCAAAAGGGGACTGTGCATGAAACCAGAGAATCCTCACCTCAAATCAGTCATCGGGACGGCATACGTCAGTTATGCGTGCCTCGAGAGTCTCAAAACCCACCAGCATTTCACTGTGGTACCCACTGGAATGAGATGGTTATCACACTGTTTATTTCTGCAGAGTATTTGGGCTATCCTCTTTCCCTGGAAATACACACAGATCCGGGTCTCGCATATCTTTTGTATAGAGGCCACTGCTTTTCTTTTTGCGGTGAAAGGAGGGGACAAACAGAGAGTGACTCGTAGCCATTGCTATGCTAGTACCCAAACACCCAGGGCACAGCAGACACCTACACTGGGCTTTCTCTCTCTTCACTTTCCGTGTCTGTGTAGACATCAGTGTCGGTGCCAGTCAGCCCTAGTTTCCTGCAGGACAGGACAGGGGGCCATAAGTGCTCCTATGGCATGGGTCATCTGAACCGTCTTGGTGTCGCCTTTAGGATGTGCTCAACTGCCTCTCTGTGGTTTTAAAGAGGGTTTAAATAATTAGCTCAGCTGTGTCTTCCTTACAGAGGCCTATATTGGATCAGATTAGTCTTGCCTGGTCAACAGGCAATCTTGCCTTTCCTGTAAGTCAATCCTTACTCTGAGACTAACAAAAAGTATGTAAAACTCTCAGTGAATAGGAAAATAGTTAATTCTCAGGAAAACCAAAGTGGCAGTACTTGACATTGAGATATTATAAATGGTTGAGGCCAAAAACTGCGTGATAAAGCATCCTTTTTGTCTTTTCAATGCAGCTGCTTCAGTTTGTCCACTTTCTCTGTCAGACTCTATCTATGAAGTGATGTTGTGTGTAATTGTGTCAACAGGGAAAAATAAACAAGCCAGGGAAGTCAGAACACCCTCTGAGCGTAAAGGCTTTGACTTTGGAGGATGCTGAGCTCATCCTGGCAGGACCTCAGAGCGGCAGCTTCACTGCACCCTGGATGTCCAGGTGAGTGTAGAGTACGCAGAAGTAAAAACACGCTAAGCAGCATCAGCACACAAACATTCGAGTCTCTTCACATGGGCTAGAAACAAAGCATAGATCTACAGGGAGCTTGAGGAAGGCAAGAAAGAATGTGGTAACCATTGTTGTCCCCAAAATAATAATAATAAAAAGGCATGCAGTCAAATAGCAGCATTTGCCCTACATCAAAGTACTACCCCTAGGTGCGACACAGGTACATTTGGACAACCTTTCGAGCTCCAAAAGATGCATGCTGGGAGCTGCGATAAAGATGTTGATGCTGAAATAAACAAATGTCAAAAACAGGTGGATGTGTAGTCCATGGCTCGGGGTGGAGGGAGTCCCCACTAGCAGGGCCTAGGGGAGTAGAAAGATTTTAAATACTCATTTAGCTTCTGCGTTATGGTATGTGTTGATTATTAGTTCAAGAAAGTTACAGATGTCCTCTGTTCTTACAAATGTATCTTTTAAATGTGTCAGCACATGCCTAGAGCAAAGAATAATGGCTCTGTTCCACCAGAGAAAGTAAATAAATACTGTGTGGGAGCAAAGGAAGTAACATTTCCAGCACTGCAGCCAGAACAGGGAATGCAACAGTCACGGAGCAAAGAGGCAGCCCTGGCCATACTGCAGCATCTTGGCTGGTGCAATTAGCCTGCCCTGATGGGGCAGGAGGATACTGCACTATCCCAGATTCCATAGGCTGTGCTGCCTCCGAGAGCGGAGCACAAGCTGTTGGCGGCAGCATTCGTGCTGCACTGCTGCAGTCACTATTTGCGCTACCAGGGACAGGGATTTACTGGAGGCTACAGAGGATTCCGCGATTGTAATAAAATCTGGCATGTCACCAAGCCACATCCGGCAAGTCATCAGTGTTTTCCTGCTGAACAGATTCTTGTAACACCCACCATTTTCCCTTTTTCTGAAAGAAGCTCTCCATGCTTGTGAATCTAAACAAATGCAATTACACTTGTTCCTTGCTCACAGGATTGAAGCAATAGACATATATTAAGCTAACAGTTTTATAAAGGCACCGTTTGGTCAGAGGGATTCAGCAGGCTGGGAGCAGGGAACGCAGCAGGGTTTGGCCTCTGCAGCGTTGCCTTTGGACAAGACACAACTGTTGGCGGGCTTATCTGTATTTCTGTCTTGCCTTGAAGCCCTTATCAGAAACTATAACATCTCAACCACTCTTCTAAGGTGGGAGGGACCGGGCATCAAGGCAGATAACCTGCGCAAGAGAGGAAAGGCCCTTGGTCCTGTTGCAGGTGCCCTTTGCCCATCGGCAGCCTATTCAGCAGAGAGCTGAAGAGCTGCACAAAGGAGCAGTCCCAAACAGCAGCGGGCCCCAAGCACCGATACACGGACACCAGCGGAGCAGAGCCCGGGAGGAGGACTCGCTGCCCTGAGCCCATCTGCAAGCCGGTGCACTCCAGGAGCGCACTCCGAAGCCAGGCGCTTGGGGCTGACCGTGTGGTGAATCACCTGGACCCGAGCTAGCAGCAAGCAGCTGGGCCGTCCTGTTCTACGCTGTGCTGCGAGGCAGGATCAGCCACAGCCGTGAGGGCTTGAGCTGCTGTGTAACTCGGCCCGAATAAGTAAGGAGATGAATGGCCCAGGCGTAAACCATATCCTACACAGAAAACCACTGATTTTGACAAACACAACACAATAACTTCACAGCCAGCACCATCACAAGATGTTCTGTGAGCAAAAGTGTAATGAGGCTGCTGATGGATGAAGTACTGACAGGTACAAATGCAATACAACACAAAGAACAATATTAAAACATAAATACCAATAGTTCTCTGAAAGTGCTGATAAATCGGAATCTGTATCTCTCTGTTCCACAAAGGCCACATCTGCACAAGTTTGGCCTCACACCTGAAAATACTCTACTCACATAGAAGGCAGTAGTGATGACACAAACCTTTACTTATTCTGATTTCGAATTCGGAGACACCTCCTTTTCAACGGCGGCTCCAGATCCTCTGGCCCTGTGCTGAGCATTGGCGTTGAGATAATGCACGGCGCGATGGCAGTCTTTTCTGCTGGTTTTGGCACAGGCTGGATCACGCAGCCTGTCTTGGGGAGCATCCGCAAAGCATACGCATGGTCCTCGTCCGCTGGGTTGTTGAGGTTCGGATCTTGCTTGTCTCCTGCCGCGAGGGGCTCTTCCCCGGCCTTCTTGCCGGCCTCTCCCTCGAGGTGGCAGTTTGACGTGCAGTTGTTCTCCTTCACGGACTCCAGCTCGCTCACCGCCAGCTCCTCGGGGGGCTGAGGCTTTTTGGGCTCCGGGGGCGGCTCCGGGTTCTTGGAACCCTCCGTGCTCTTTGTGCCATTCACAATGACGTTGCAAACTGCTGCACCACTTTCTAGTCCTGAAGTGCTGGAGGCCAAGGAGACAGGACAGCAGTGCGCTGCGTCACCGCACGGCAACGCTTTTGAGTCAACTGGGCTGCAGTTGTCCCTGCAGTCACTGCAGTTCCTTTTGTCTGAGCTACCAAAAGCCAGATTTACAACACTATTGGGTTCACGTTCAACTTTCACTTGGGCATGTAAAGCCCTGTGGATAACATTGTGCAGCCTAGACCGGTGGCCTACCGTTAGGTCTATCACACCATCCTGCGGACCCTGTAGCACACCAGGGAAACCAAATTTACTGTTCACAGGACTACTAGGTCTGACAGTCAAGTCAACAACTTCGTTTTTACTGTGCTCCTGAAGCACTTGAGCTTGATTTAAGGACTGGCCTGAGCAGCTCGGTGACGAGTCTGAGGATTTAGAAGATCCTTGCTTGGACTCTCGAGGGGACGAAGAGTTATTGGCTGGCTTTGCCCCAGGCGTCTCACTGGAGGTGCTCGGAATGAAGTTCTCACCGTTGCTGGAGAAGCCATTGGGAGGCTTGGAATCGTTGATGTGAGGGATGGGGATGGGAATGGGGATGGGCACAGGCAGTGGGACAATGACAGGATATGGCACTAAGAGAGTCGGGGGTGGCACCAGCGGGGCGAGGGATGGCAATCCGAAGTTCATCATCTGCGGCATGGGCATAGGCCCATTTGGCATCATGCTGACGGGGGGAAAGGGCAGGCTGGGCAGCGGAGCTCCAGGAGGGGGTGGTGGCAACAGCCCTGGCGGGTTCCCCGGCATGGTGGGTGTTGTGGGGGGATGGATGTGAGGGGAGAGCATTGGCCTGTGCATGGGGCTGGAGGTGGGGCCCATATTTCTGGGACCACCTGGTGGCGGACCAATTCCAGGAATCATTGGATTTGACAGAGGGCTGTTAGGATTTGAGGCATGGTGGGGCGGCCCACGAATAAACGGTGGACGGATTTGCTGCATAATTTGCTGCTCCATGAATATGGGCAGAGGAACTGGCCCACGGTTTGTCATTACCATGGGAGGACTGCGAGGTGGGACACCAATTGGAGGCACAATGCTAGCAGGTGGCTGGACAGAAACCGGTGGAATATTTGGATTCTCACTGATGGGAATAGGTTTGGGAACTGGCGTGGGGATTTTAGTGACAGAGCAGTTGGCAGTGTCAGATGGAGAGGCAGTGGTAGACGCTGATGGTCCAGGACCTTGAATTTGGCCAGCTGCAGACGCTGGGGATGGGGCTTTTCTCCGAGCATCTGCTAGCGGTATATTCCAAGAATCTGGAGTCAGCAGCTGTACCCCAGTGCCTTCTGCTTTATTTTCGACTGGAGGATGTAATGTACTGCACAGTCCAGCTGGAAGATTGGCCTGTGTCTCTTTGTAGAAAATGTCCATTTTGTACTGATTGAGACATTTTGCACTGCAGAACTGAAGCCTTCTTTCCCCGTCCCCAAAATCCAGATACTCTTTTGTGTGTCTTATGTGCTTACACCAGTCACATACCTACAATACAGTAATAAAATTAAATCAGGTAAGAAAAGCAATCTTTTCTTCATAGCGTTATTTTAAAAGTCATTTTTTTCAGTTGCTTTCTAAATAACCACATTAGCTTTCTAGCAGGAAAGAAAAAAATAGTCACGTTTGTGAAAACTATGCTTATTGGCTCCAAAACATCAGCAAATTGAATTTAAAGAATTCATTTTAAAGGGCCACTCCCTTTTCATTTCTCCCATGATCATAATTCTGCCTGGCACGGTACATTATATAACCGACATCCACACCTCAGAGAATAATCCACAGCTGGTGCAAACTGTTGTAACACATATATGTGCATATGTTAAATCCATATGAATAGGGCTGTGATTTCTCTTTAGTGGTAATCTACACACACCTATACCATCTGAGATGCAATACTATACCCTAACTACGATAACAGGAAAGGACTCAAAAAGCTCCTGCAAAATGTGAAATCATTACCGCTAAACAGAAACACACAAACATTTTGTATTGTATTATATTTAATCAGATAATAAGTTGGAAAGGCATTTAAAACTGATATGACCAAAAAAGCATCATTATTCCTTTGCCCTTCATTCAAGCAGAAACTTTGAAAGAGTCAGGAGATTTGTATAAGATTCAAATATTCCCAATCTGTGATGTTCTGACAAGTTGGAATTACTTTCTGAGCTATTGGCCCACTCTTGTATACTAGTCACTTTGAGTAAAACTTTCAGGTGAGCAAGGTACCATTTAACAATTTTTGAAATACTATAGGAGAAAAAAAAAGTTTGCATTACAGGCTTTTTTGTTTATTTTTTTCTCCCTTTCCCATTTCATCCTTTTTGTGTGTTACTATCAGTGCGGAGAAGGCGTAGCTGATTTTTTTTTTTAAATAAGACTGCAGAACTAATTAAGCTGTGAAAGGTTTTCCCAGTTGTAAACCACTAGACACCAAAGTTCAAAAAATAGTCATTCTAGGCTTCAGAATCCATTACTTCAGAGAAATTATTGTGATTTCATTAACACATTAATTTTGCAACACCAACAGCTCTCACAGATGGTGAAGACATGATCTACAATTCAAATATGACTCTTGTTTGCACAAATGCCGTTCCTTCATATGGCATTTTAAACAAGAATTAATATGAGTAATCTTGCCATAGCTATAAACAGATAAACAGATGTCAGATTTTTCAGTGCCTTACTTTTTTGACAGAATTTTACACACGAAAAAAAAATCCCATTTTTGTCATTTGCATTAGTTCTCAAAATATTCCGTTGACAGAGATTTTTGGTGCTTTCACTCAGCATGGTGAGCCTATGACCATGTCAGAATGCATGATGATATTGCTTGTTCTGCCTTTTTCAAAAACCCTGTATTAGCTTGCTTTAAAGTGACTATATCTTTTGTGTGAGAAAAGAATATGATTTTGAAAAGACTGCATTAAAAGGATAATTAATTTTAATAACTATTGGCTATATAAACAATTCAAAACAACATATGTCGGGCATTTGATTACCCATCTCATTTAACTCTCAGCTTTCCTTTAATATAAACAGTGGTGACATTCTTGAGTTTTCAGCAATATATCTTTAATATATCTACAATAATACTGCCCCAGGTATTTGGCGTGTTTATGGGTTTGGCCACCAGCCTGGCAAGTCAATGCAGCCCTGTCGCAGGATAAGACGGTGGAAACACTGTATCCCTGGCTTCCTGAAAATCCACGGCTTGCCAGAGTTTTCCAGGCAGACCTGAAGACGACCTTGTTTGTGAGTCCACGCTATAAAGTAGTAAGTCACTTTACCTCAGTAAAGCTGCTGGATTTACCTAAATGTCATTCAGAGCTCACGGCTGCAGTGAGAAACGCGTTTTGCATCACGTGCATGGAATAGGGGCAACCTGCATCTTGGGCCGCTCTCGCCTCGAGAGCTGTGGGAGGCCGCAGGGCCTCTCCGCGGGCACCCAGTAGTCCCAGCCCAGGCCCGGGCCAGCACGGAACCCACGGGGCCCCTGACCCTTAGAAACCGTGTCCGTTTTCCTGGGAAAGACCTCGAGGAGCTGGTCCCAGACTGCAGTTGGCTCCCTGGCTCAGCCCTGGCATGGGGCAGCTAAGAGTCACCCTTCCTCGGGCACAGAAAACCCACGGGCTCTACGCAGGGCTTGCAAGCCTGGTGTCAGAGCAGCACCTGAGACATAGGAGAGAGTAAAACCAGCCTCCGAGTCTTCCTAACAAGAATCCCCTCAGCGACTTTAATTAAACAGAGTGAAACCAAAGTACAGCAAGAAAACCTTGTGGCATCTTTTCTAATCATTTAATTTTGTTAGTTATCAGTGGAAAAATTCACTGAAATACTTCAGTGTTTTATTGTCATATTGATTTGTTTATCTCAAGTGGGCTCCTATGTCACTTACAGCTAAACAAATATTTTCTCTTCCCCGGTAAAATATTTAGAAATCCTGCTTAGAAATTCTCTACTGACTTCTCCTGTTTTCAATAATTCACTGAGGTATAAGATATTCTGAAGTCTGTCTGCTTCACTCACATATTGATCACAGACTATTCTGTATATTTTATCACTACATAAAATTAATTAAAGACACAGAACTTAAAAGCAGTAATTCTGTTCCTCTGAACATCCTGGATGGACCAAACATCTAATAATTATCTCATTGATTTTATGCAACATCCCAAAGCATTAAAGTGAGCATCAGTGATGAATGTCTATCATTTATTACACTTACATATTCCATTATTTTTATTTCCACTTATCTATTTATGTAAGCAGTAAGTCTATGCTGCTTATTTAAGATACAACTATCAAATGTGCATGTCGTGCAGGTAATAAGATGCCTTAGAATATCATAGCAAAAAGCAGGAAAACAGTCTCTACAACGAGGGGGAAATTACTGGAGGAGAGAAAATGTCACTGAAGAATTAATGAATCAAGTCTGTTTTACAGGATTGATCATTTAAGATGAGGTCAATGAATTTATGATACAAATGGCTCTATCACTAGAGGTAATAAAATGGAGCAATATCATTCATTTTACTTCTAACTAATGACGGGCTCAGAGTAATTACAGAATTCTTCTAAAAGCCTACAGTGATTATTTCAGATGTGAAAGGTGAAACATAAATATCTTTCAGCTCAATAAAATAACATTTTCTTATCTATAAAACACACAGTGAATGTCTTATTTTTTTAGCTTCTTGCATTCCCTATAGAGCGTCGCTTGTTACAGGCACCTCAAAGCCTCTCCTTCCCGTTTGCTTTTCTCCTGCCCTGCCCTTTCCCTGTGCCGCATGGCCACGAGAGGAGCTCGGTCCTCGCAGACCGTCTGCTCGTGCGGATCGGTGGCTCCTGCGACGCTTTCGCATGCAGGGAGTTCCCCCGGCTCCGGCGGGATTAGCCAAGGGAGTTAATGCCACAGGATCACATTCTCAGGGACTGACCCAGCGCCCCCGGAAAACAACGCAAAGGCTCCGCTGCTCCAGTGCAATCCGCTTTGGATCTCGTGCTTAATGCTGGATTCTGCACACCCCAAGACCAGTGGGAGCTTTGCCGCTGACCTCAATCGGCGGCGCAGACACACAGCCGGGGGATTTCTGCGGGAACTGTGGCAGAAAATCCCGTAACAAATGTTAACAAGAGGAATACACAGGAAAACAGAAGGCTACGACGATTAGTTAGTTAATTTGTCAGACATTTGCTAGCAAATGTATGCAAAGCAACCATTTTGTACCTTCCTAACCAAAACGGAGGTGGCACGCTTGGCTTTGTGACCAACCAGCAAAAGAGGATCATGAAAATGTCAGGGCTAAAGGGTGAGATCTCACAAGGTGCTAAGAGATCCCCTAAGCACCTTCATCTCCCTTGGAAAATACTTGTCGTATCATTCCTAGGGAAACATATTTCACATCACAACTGCCAGAACATAAAACCTGAATGACAGAAAGATCAGAAATAAGATAACCACATGTCTCATTCAGCTGTAACACAACAACCCTTAAGAAGATTAAATTTACCTAACTGGGGCATGTCCAATTCCAAACAACAGAATGAACATTTCCTTTAGTACATTTAATGTATTTATATTTTAGTGGCGCATTGCCAGTGTGCTACTTATAAGCTCAGTGTCTAGATATCATTCATCCGCTTTCCTGTGAAACATGCAGCAATCTACACCACTAGACTACTCAGAAGACACAGCATCAGCAGAAATACTACTCGCTCCTGATACGGGAAGACCAAGAAAGCCAGGACAGAGGGATCTTGTAACACTTGTATTTCTCTAGTACAAAGGGGAAGAAAAACTATTCCTCTTGGCATCCATGCCTCTATTTTGATAGAAATGTCCGAAGTCGTCTCCAAACTTTGCCACGAGGTTACCCATGAGGCACAACAGCCTCCCTGCTGTGCTCAGAAGGGCCGTGCTAGTGACCTGAGGCACAGGGAATTCATACTTTTATCAGCTGTCAAACACAGGCGCGAAGTTCATCCATTAGTGCAGCCCATGAGCAAACTCTGAATGATAATTTGGTGTCAGGCGCTCTTTCATTAAGAAATACCTCTGCTCACACCTCTTCCTAGGTGTTAGCATTGACGTTGGCCAGGGAGAAACCAGGCACGAATAAGAGCCAGACGACACCACCGCCCTGTGCACAGTGCTTTGGGCTAGCACCAGCTCCTTCGGAGAGCTACGTGGGAGGGAAGAAAGTGGCTCCGAGGCCAAAGACAGTCCCTAAAACAGCGCCCAAAGAGGGCAAGCAGGGGCCTCCCACCCCGGCTGAGAAGCTCCTCCCTCACACACAGCCCTTGCTTGCAGGGAAAAGCGACACAACACCCCAGCCACACGCTCCTCAGCAAGGCCTCGCGTTCTTGGAGCCTGCCAAATGCAACTTAGAGATGAGGCATCTCGAGATGGCCTGAGACGCACATGCAGAGGTTTCTAGTGAACATCCAGGTAAGTCAACGGCAGTCTTCCCACACAACTACCCTGCCACCACCTTGCTCTCCTGTGCGCAAACTCCCCAGCCAGCTACAAAACCAGCTGCCACCGCCACACGGGAGCCACCGAGCTCGGGCGGAAAAGCTAGGGAAGCACGGAGCCCTTGGAAGGCTATGGGAAACACTTCCAGCAGGATCCCGGAGAGGAATTCATTGTATCGGAAAGAAAAACGAGAGCCACGCCAACTCCGTCTCTGCATCCCACTGCTCAGAAGCACCGGGGCAGGAGCTGTAGCCCTAGTATAAACGCGTTGGGCACATGCAGAGGCCACAGTGTCTGTGGGGCTGCGGCTTGGCTTGCCTCGTGCTGCAAGTGCTAAAGGCAGCCCTGAAACCCGCCGTGACGCTGTGCCCGCTGCTCTGCGCGCACCGCCAAGGAGGAGGCCTCACAGAGCCGCTCGAGCCGACACGGAGCCCCCAGCCACATGGAAGGGGGATGCTCGGCTATTAGCAAACACGCAGAAATTTGTGTGACATAAAGATCGTTCCAGAGCACTAGAATTCCCTTTTAGCGTTTCCTGACTCAGAAACAATGAATATTAAGAGGTGCTGGTGAGGCAGCCTTTCGAGGTGTTTGGGGGAACCAAGCGCATGAAGACAGCGAGGATAGCACTGAACTCAGACGTTCCAGGTCAGAGGGAGGAAGAGGAGGAAGAGCAGGTGAACATGTTCCACCCAGAGACAACGGCAACGGGCACGCTCCTTGCAGAGGTTCTCAATAAGCAGCACAGCAGAAATGTAATTCATAATGTAAAGGCTTTTTTGTTGTTCTTTATCCTAATGCTGCTGCGCTTTTTTCAGTTAGTTGCTGCAAAAGGTACCCGGGTGGCAGTGTCCAGCCAGAAGCAGCAGAGCCCATCGTGGCTCACCACGGCATCCCGCATCTCCCTGCCTGGTCCTACTCCCAGACGGCCTGTGATCATTTTTCTGTAGTGATTGTTCCACTTGAATAGAATGATTATTGTGGAAAAAAGAAAAAAAAAAGTCATTCCAGCTGAAACCTGCTGTGAAGGAACCCCCGAGGCAGGCTCCAACACACTCCGAGAGTTTGCTTATAATACAGCTCGTAGCAATGCTAGGTGTGAATGCAAACACATTCTTATAATGTTTGTAGCTCCATGCAAAAACAGTTTACAAAACAGAACACTGCAGTTGCCTACAACTTAAAACTGTCCTGTGACAAATTTCAAGTCTTCCTACCCATTTGTCAATTTAAGAGAGAACAACGCTTGCTTGTTTGCTTTTCCTTTGGATGATGTAGCCTTCCTAAACTTCTTTCCCTCATGAAAATCTTTACCACAATTTTCTGAGGAAAGAATACTGACTTTATGTCATTTAAATGCAAGACCCACTTGGTCTCCATTTTTCATTCTAATTAGGCAAAAGTCTAAACTACATGAAGCATAAGGAGAAAATAGAGCTATTTGGTAATTAATGGCTAATGATAAATTGATTTCATTTTGGAATCATTGCAGTTGTCATCTGTGGTATTTAAGACATGGCCCTTTCAAAGCCCCTGTGTTCCTTTGTTTTGTTTTGTTTTTTAATGTTCCCAGTCAAAAGCAATGAATGCAAGTTATGCTAATGCCCAGTACAATTCTGGTGTGCTTATTTCATCAGAATGGCCATATATTTGATTTTGTATGTAAACAGCTGAGCTCTGTGTTCAGTCTCAGACTTCAGTCTGAGCCTTTGAAACCACAGAAAGAACTTTGGATCTGAAATCTCTGGTGAAGCCCACAATATGGTGGGTGAAACTTCAGGGAAAATGAGTGCAGCGTGAAGTGGGATTTGCCAGAGGGAGGTTGTCCTCCCCAGAAACCTTTCTGTCTAAAAAACACAGAACGGAAAAATAACAGCATTTAAACCTTAAAATTCTTAATGTGGGGTCTTTACACTTGCACATATAAAAGTTGATTACAGGGCGCATCCTTACTGCTGTCTCAGTGTTGGCCAGGGCTATCGTCCAGCAGTGACATAAATCCCGAATGAAGTTAGTGGGCTGCAGAAGATGAAATGATGACGACAGCGGGAGAGGCAGGGGCTGAAATGCCTCCAGGAGGACAGTTTGGCAGACAGAGTGGCCTGGTGCTGGAGAGCAGCTCCAGCCCAGAAGGCCCTCAGAGGTGAGTGATGTTCTGAGGCAAGGTTAGCAGAGCAGCTACAATGCACATCAACCACTGTGCGTCCTCCTCTAGTCACCACCTTCCCATTAAAACAAAAGTTGTTGGGAGTGGTTGACACTTTGTGTTGGATAATTTTGAGCTTGGGTTTGTGGTCTTTGCTAGAAGACAAACCAAGAAGGCAAGACCAATCAAAATCTGGACTAGCAAGGTGCAGTGTTCCACATACATATTTGGGGTGCAGGGTTCATTCTGGTAAATGAGGCAGCTCCGTTATAACCCAGAGGAGCTCCTCGAGTTCACAGCAGCATGGCCTATGACCCGTGCTATGCGTGAACATAACAGCAGCTGTGCTGGCCAGACCCAGCTTCCGTCTGCGCCAGGAGCTTGGCCCCTACCAGGACAATAAGCAGATGCCTAGGGAGGAGTAGGAGCACAGCGAACATATGTTCCCATTTACTGCACTGTGCATGTGCAGAACTGAAACCTATAAATACACAATAAAAGGAAATTCATCCTGTATCTTCACAGGGCTCCTGGTACGCACAGGGCTCCTGGTAGGAAAGACAAGTTACATATAAATTGCTCATGCAGAGATGCTAAGAAAGGGAATTTTCCTGAGAGCCATACCTACAATTCCCGCAAGGAATCAGACCAAGCCTAGCATTTTCCAAAGTGCCTAGAGAACTCCAAAGCCTGAAAACCCTTTTCAAGAAGGGTCCTTAAAAACTTGTGTCCCACTGCAAGTTGTCTAATCTTTGAGCAGTCACGCAAGAGGTTGTGGGGCAGAACTAACGCCAGTTCATGCCATCACGTCTGCATGGCCCATCAGCCCCTTGCCACAGATCCCAAGTGGTAGAGCAGCATTTGTGTAGTGCTTCACCCACCGCAAAGGCCAAGAGGCAGTTCCTTCTCCCAAATTAGTGTGGTGTGACAGAAGACTGTGCAAGTGTCCGTCCTGCTTCTTAGCAAGCCTAGGTCTTACTTAGGTGGGTTTGGCAGAGCCCGCAGACATCTGCTCCTCGTTGCCCTGAGCTGGAGGGCAATCATGGGAGAAGCCAGCTGAGCAGCAGCCCAGCGGTGCAGACACCACTTGCTAGTCAAGCAAGCTGTTGTTGTGTTTTGTGAGCATGCTGGTCAGTAAGCTCTGACACCTGATCTGCAAGTCCCAGCTTTCCATGATGCTTGCTTTTAAACTTCCCTGTATCACGAGACATTCTAGGGAAATGCAGCACAGCTGGAAACAACTGGATGGAGTAGGTGGAGCTGGGGCCTTGGCGCACCGCAGTGCATCTTTCAACAGCAGGTGATTTTCGTTTATGGCCTTGAAGCTGTGAGCGCCATAATGAGAGCTTTGTTTCTTCCTAAAGATGACAAGAAGGTACCTCCTCAAACTGCTGGCTCAAAGGCCTTTCAGAGTATCAGCACTGTAAACACCCTGTGAGCAGGACAAGAATTGTCGCCTTTGGAAATTCAGGAAACCAAAAGAAAGAAAACAAAACTAGCAGCTGGAAAAACATTTCTGGGCTTTATAAGCACTCTTCACAGTATCCCATGCCTGCCATCAGCTCAGGGCGGTAGGGCAAGGTCGCACTAGGGAATTCCCCCCACGCACTCTCTTTTCCTCTCCTGAAAGAGTGGGAATGCATCTCTTTCCCCAGGAGGAAGGTCACCTCTGCATTGCTGGAAAACCTTCTGCACGGTTCTGAGCGGTCTCCAAACGCGCCATCATAGGTGGCCCCCGAACAGCTTCTCTGTCACTGGGTACACAGGCTGTGGGAGCCGGCAGGGCAGCCCCAGGGACCCGTGAGGGACAGAAATTGAGGGCAATTAAGTAACACTATGAACGGTTGCATCGAGTTCTTTGGGAAACTAGGGACGCTGTTAAATATGGGACAAGTTAGAGGCAGGAGAGCAAAGGGGCACTTTACAACTCCCAAATAGTATCTTATTTCTTATGTGGCCAAAACCTCGTTAAATGAGAAATCTTCACCCGTAACAATCTTATGCTCCCAAATCTGCAGATAACTCTGGGAACCAGATAAAGATTTGTGTTCTATAATTAACCCACCTCTTTATTCAGCACCTGAATAAACATGTTCGCCCTCCTTTTCTGAACAAAACTTTATTCTGGTCATATAGTAATAACACTGTGAGATGGAAAATAACCCATGTGGCTCATCAGTCTAGGATTTATGTCTAGTAATATCTTATATGTATTTTTTCTCCAATATTTTTTCTTTTTAATATTCAAGAGAATATAAAAATAACAATAAAACCCCCTCCATTATGTTTCCAGTGGCTCATAAGATGGTTGACAGGGCTATAAATGTAATAATGAGGTGGTTTGAGGGGCAGGTTAATGTTTTTTGCTCACACATGATGCTTTTAGCCTAAGGCATTCCTTCAGGCCAATACCGCTTCACCTGGGCCAAAATCACCACTGAACACCCATTAAATCACTCAGACTTAAGCGTTATGTTACTGGGTCCAGAAAATATTACGGTAATCCAGATCTGAAATATCACTAGTCCACAGAATAGTAAATAGGAATGCAGTCTGAAACCTTAGGAAACCTTTATTTACCAGTAACGAAGTGCTCTAAGACCAATTCCTCCTCTCACATATTCCATTTGCAGTGGTATAACTAGCACTTTTTTGTGTTATTTCTTCTGATTTATACTCGTACAAGCAGGAAACTTATAGAATAGAAGTCTGTGGGTGCTTGGACTATGTTTTTATTCTTTTCCACCTATCTGTCTTTCTAGGTCAGGGATCTTTGGGTTTTATTATTGCATGTTAATGTTAATTATTGCATGATGCAATAATATTTACAGGTCAGGACCTGTTATGCTCTGTGCTATAAAATATGTATCGCCAGAGCTGCAATTGAACTGGCTGGGTCTCACAGTCTTCCTGGTGCAGACGACCTCCACAGGCACCTTTTCCCACCGTTCCCAAACGTACCGCAGCCTTGAGGGACTGCATCAGTTGATTACTTGGAAAAATGGCGTTGGGAAAAGATTGACTTCATTGTTGCTAAAAATGGATACGGAAAATGAAAGCTTTCCAAGAGCTTTGTTGGGTTTAATCTGTAGAGCTTTGAAAGGAGTTGAAATTGCTCCAGAATTGACCGCCTTTGTTCCACAGTTAGAATTACTCATCTTGGTACTGATAATGGTGCACACCATCCTGCATCCCAGAAAATGTTCAGTTTCAAAGCAGTTCTTTCTTCGGGAAGCCACATTTGACCAGAATAACCAGGGCCAGATCCACAGTCTGCTTGGATCAAGGAAAGGTTTGTCACATCAGTCACTTTCAGAGCAGGACCAAGCAGTGTCACATCTTTTGCAGATTGGACATGGCGACTGGAATACATGGACCCATTTGCCCTAGAGCTGGGGTCTGGAGAAAGAAAAGCCGAGCAAAGAAACTACTCCATCTCGCCCAGAGGTAGCACTCTGCACCCTCTGGTTTTTCTTGCCCTGAGGTGCTGGGCCCGGCAGAAACCAGAGCTTGTCCTACAGCCCCAGCTGCCCTTCCCCTGCCATTAGCCCAAAAGCACCAGCTGAGAGAGGCTGATTCTGAGCAACCGCTGGGCTCATGCTTGGGCACTTCCAGAATACACTGATTAGTCCATATGGAGCAGGAGAGGAAGAGGAGAGAGAGGGAATGCAACACTCTGCACACCCTGCAATTAGAAACCAGACTAGGAAAAATGGAAGGAGGGAAGGGATGTAAACAGGAAGGGAAAAGAAGGGAAAACAGAGAGGAGAGCAGAACAGAGCAAAGAAGATTGAAGCTTTTCACTCATGGTTAGGCTTTACCATGACTGTGATGTTTGCTAGCTATGTTAAACCACCATTTTTCAGGCCTTGAATCTTAAAAATGATAAATGAGGAGTTATGAAGGTCTGAAACCACAGCCTAGAGCCAAACATATGGTGGCTGAATGTGTGTGAAAACTTCTTTGTCTGTGTCTGGTCATGGCCCTCCTGTTTTGCTAACAACATTCCTGCCGGGAAGTGGGGCTTTCCCTGCCGGTGCTGCGGTGCGCGAGCGGGCCCGGGCGGGAGCAGCGCTCCCTGCCCTGCGCTGCCGTGAGGACACGCTGCTCCGGCCTCACACATCTGCTGGTTCTCAAGGGATGGAAAATACGCCTTCCTCCCCGGTGATTCCCATGCTCGTCTTTCTAAGCAGGTATGGATGTGGAGTCAGACAAGAAAAAAAATCCAAATTTTCTACTCAAATGGAAAGAGAGAATATTTCTTGTGTAGCTCTCAGTTTAGGAAAGTTTGTTCAGCATTAGAGCATACCTGACATACAGCTGTTTACATGGTGTCAGAGAAAGGGTCAGAGCTATTCTTAGCTGCATCAGGATGAATCTGGGATAACTACGCTGAAGGCAGTGTTGTTTTTACAATTCAAACCATGCAATGGAGAGTTGAATTTGGCACAAAGGATTCATATCTCACCAAGTAGGGTGCATTACAACATAAGGCATCAAACACGTTATTCAGTAAAGAATACAGGAAAGCCTTTAGTAATGCATTATGTTACTGTAGATGGCACTCCCTCCTTGTCCGTTGTGTATTATGTACACCACAACTGCATAGATTTTATTATGTAATTGCATCGTGACAAACACTTTCATACTTGCAAGATCATGCAGATGATTTTCTCATTGCCTGAGTTAAGAACCAGCAGTTATGTGGAAGCTGCCTAACGAGACAAAAGAAACCAACATAACTAAAACCCTCACCTGCAAGCATTCCGCAAGCAAAGCCCAAAAGTGCTATGCATTTTTAAACTCCTCCTCAAAAGACCACCTGTTTCTTGATTCTTCCTTCTCTGGGTCTTTCCACAAAATTCCTTGAGACAGCAACTGTCATTTCACAGGGTGACACAAACTGGAACTATTCCTTGTCAAATCAGCCGAGATCTGGCTGGTGAAGAGAAGATGAGTAGCTGTTGCCTATAAAGACTCCTAACCACTTCTTGTTCACCACAACTGAAATGTTTGCTTTTCTGTTTCAATGGTTTATTTACTTTTTCACTTAAACATACAACCTGAGTCAAGTGACCTGGAGCAGTACAAGCAGGAAGGTTATGCAGTTAGGGTGGTTACAGGTTGGGGCCCACAGGTTGGCATTTATGTCATTCCCCCCCAAACACAAAACTCTTGACTAGCTCTGGACAAGGGGAAGGGTAAGGAGTGAAATAATCCAGGTGACGTAATTTTAGGTATCTACTTTGCCCAGCTCAGGTTTGTGGACAGGGGTAGGTGTCTCTGGAGGGCAGTTCACACTGGAACCTAACCAGGAGGCTCTGAATTGATCTCAGCAGCCTTTCTCTTTCCATCAGCTACTGTGGAGCAAAGGGAGATGACGCTCAGTCAAGAGCCTGGAGTTCAGAGGTTTATATATTCTGCGTTTTCACTCTGTACCTTTGATACAGAACTTTCTGAAATGGAACTCACATATTTCTTTAAAGTATGTACAGCATCCAGAACAATCAGGTTGCAAATACAGCTGGTGGCACTATCTTCATGTGAGGAAATCCCACTATTGCCACTGGGTCCTGTTTCTACTCTCTGTGACTCAGCACCACTAAGGGTTTTGCCCAAGCCCAGAGTTAGGATTTGGTCCTCTCTGGCTCCGTACACATGTGCATACTTGGACACCCCCACAGCAGCCCTTGGCACATGAAACGTTATGTGGAATGGCCCGTGGCAGGGTGCAATGCAGCAACGGGTGGAAGGCAGGAGGAGTCCAGCACAGCCTATTTACTGGAGGACGTGGTGGAGAATATCGACTGTTCTTCACATCTACCAGACACATCACATCACATCACATTCCTGGTACAGGAAGAGAGATGATGGGGAGGTGGGAACAGGCTAGTTAACCTCAGGCACTTGTCCAAGCACAGCAAGAGATCTGAGGTATGAGCGAGGGTTGAAATTCCATTATAGGTTTTAAATAATTAAACGCTACATGTTTGGAAGCTCATTCCTTCCTATTACTTTTTAAATAATTAATCTGTATTTACATCTATTGAACTTCATGGAGCTCTACACATAACTAATTTGAGTCGAGTTGCAGGAGGGCGATTTTTCTGTCTGACACCAGTACAAATGTTTTTTGTTGTATACAGTAACTCCAGCTATGTGGGATCAGTCAGGATCCAATTCAACTAGATACTGTAGATTACAGACACATGTGTAAGGGGTTTTCTATCAAATTATTCATGAGTAATCACAACACTAAGAGAAGCTGCAAATCCCCAGAGGAAAAAAAAGCGCTTCTAACATCTCAGAATAGCAAAAAGGGATTCAAGTTAGAAGTCATTAAACAAACAAACAAAAAACTCCATGTATTTTTCCTTCTGTACCCATTATTCTCAGGTTGGTGCTATCAGTTCCATGTAACCTGTCGTACAACTTGGTAAAAAAAACAACTTGCTGCAATTGCAAATGCTAATCTCAATGGCTAGAATAACAGATACATAAAAGGGTAATACAATTTAGAGCAGCCAAAAAAAAATCGTTATCTACGGTATTTCTTTTCCTGCACCATGTTATTCCCTTCTGTTTACTTCCCTGCGGTTCCAGCCCATGAGCCGTTACCTTCCCAGCAGTTGCACCGACGCGACACCCCGCACGCTGCACCAAAGCGAAGGGCCCACGTGGCTCAGGCCAGAGCGCAGGACCAGGCTCTGGGAACCACAGCTCAGCCCCGGAGCTGAGTCCGCGCCAATGGCAGGGGGTTACATGGTTGTGTTGGACGTCATTTGCAACTCCAGTTAGCTTCTGTTTACAAGCAAGCAGGTGGAGGTGCATTCACTTAGGCGATTCTGGCTGGCATCATTGCAAATTCAGTCCAAAAGTCCAACCAAATTATTTCCTTTCCAAAGAGCATTACTACTAATAGAAATGCTGCTGGCCAAATAGTTCCTTCGATTACAATAAATGGAGCATAGCTGCCTTCAAACCGAGATCTCCGCTACACCTGCACAGTTATTCTGGAAGTTAATTAGATTGCACAGGGGTAAATAGGGATTTAATGTGATCTTCGGAGGCCTCGTAACGGCACAAGACATACTAGGGCTGGAAGACAGAGACCAACTGGACTTTCAAATTCCAGGCTACTTTCCAGTGAAGGGAGAAAAACCTCTATAGCTGTCGGTGAAGGAGGCTTGAGGCAGAAATTATGGAAAGATAGTCAATAACCATTTTGCTCCATGGCAATTCTACAACGTCACCCTACAGGGGAAAGGCACAATTTAAGACTTTTTGCCATGTTCTTGTTTGGTAATTGTTATAAAAAAATATCAAGGACAGGCATTAGATCCAATAATGACAACTCTCCTGTTTGCTCCTTTGACCTGATGGCTCTAATTCAGAGTCCTAAGGATAGGAACTAAACATCTCTGAACGCCAGAGCACAAACACTGCTGCACAAGAAGGGAGCGTGAGGTCAGATTTCAATGAAATCCAGGAATCCATGCCCGGCATGGAGATCAAGGACTGCCTAACTCAAAGCACAGGAAGAATCAGCGCTTCAGATGTCAGCTGTTTCAAGGATTACGGGCCCTACTGTTTCTGGTGTCAAGGTAATAATCAGAACAGCGTCTATGCTGGGCTCCTTGCAGCGAGAGCTGAAAGTGCAGCCTTCTATTCGGATTCAGTTTGGGGATTTTGTTTCCTTTTTAGACAAAGCCAACAGTGCAAAGTATTCATATTTCAAGGCTGGTTTAAGGATCAAAACCTAACTTACTTAATAGAAAGATGAGCAAGACTCAAAGCAGAAAATTATATGGGAGCCTCGTGTACAGTAGGTGGAGAGACAGGATCCTGTGACTTTTTATCAAAGGTATTCATTTAGAGATTGGTGCTAATGGCAGTCTTTAAAATGTTCTCCTCCTGCTCCTCCCAACCTCCCATATTCATGTTTTCACATAAATCCTGAATTTGGCATCTTACTTTATTGTGGAGACATTTTCTGTGTACTGGATGGCTTATGCAAATTAACCAAATGTCCTATAAATTAGTCTTGAAATGCCTGGATAATGAGCTGCTTGCATGGTGAGTAGTGCACAGTATTCAAAGAGGGGCTCTCTACACTTTGGGAGAGCAGGAGGACGTTACAAATGCAGCCAGGCTGCAGAGCAAGGCGGGATTCTCTGCTGGCTTCGCGCCTCTCATCCTGAAAGGCCAAGCTGACTGACTAGAACTGAAAGATGCAATGCTAGAGGGTGCCTAAAAACTAAAATCCCCAGTAATTAGCTGGTCGGAAGAGAAGGTGCCCCTAGCTGCTCAAGCCCAAGCCTGCAGATCCTCCTGACTGACTTCGCCAACACGTGGAAACTGCTTGCGGGCTGGGTTTTGGGGCCTTTTATAACTTGGATTTTCCCTGAAGGCTTCTTAATGTACGTTACGCATGTGACTGCTGTTGTATTCAATGCACTTTTTGGAGATGTGTGCCTGTCTGTGAAAAGTCACTTTCCTTGTATTCCTAACCTGAGACAGAGAGGCGGCTACCAATAAATAGTATTCCAATATACGTATTCCAATAAGTATCCCTGGCAGCTTCTCTATTTGCTCTTCACGGAATTGCATAGGAAACTTCTTGTGGCACATGAAACTGCTGTGCAAATGGTAATAAACCTGACTGTCAGTGGTACTAGGCTGCAGCAAGCAGAGGCAGGAAGGGAAGGCCGTGGGCTGCTGGGTGGGCTGCAGCGCGAGCTCTGCACTGATCGTGGCTATTCAGCTACCAACTGTGCAGACACTGAGCATGAATGGAAGGGAAAGCAAGGAGGAATTCATCCTCCTGATTCCACAGCAGCTCCAGGAGCACAACCACCCCCGTTGTATGAGCGGGAAGCAGAGACAAAGAAAGATGCAGTGATTCGGGCAGGGTCACAGGGAATATCTGTAACAGAGCTTAGGAGGGACCAGACGTCTCATTAGGGATTAGTCTGCTACCATATGCCAAGGGCATCTTTTCTGTTAGAGTCATAAGCCACACGGTTTGGTGGTGATGTGAAAGCAAGCAGCAAAGAGCAGGGAGTATCCCAGGTCTTTCAGACATGCAGTAACATTTAGGGAAGGGACTTTCTATAGATAACGGTGCTAAGAAGCCGGAAAGTATGGGAAATTTGAAAACAAGCAGCACATTAAAAATACGTGATACAATTCATCATGGATCTGGGAAGAAGAGAATTAAGATATTAGCAGAGAAAGAGAAATACTCAGAAGGGGAAGAGAAACCTGAGGGAAAAGATGCAAGGAGCAGAAACTCAAAGGTAAGGCACAAAAAATAATGAAAAATGGAACAATACCAAGGCCAGCTGCACACAGGTGAAAACAACCCAGCTGAATGCCACAGGGGAGACATTTGCCTCACTGCAGCTTTAGATATACATAAGAGCTTGTATGGGGAATCTGAATTCGGGAATATGCTCACGGAAAGGACATATCTGGGAAAATAAAAAAGGACAAGCCCGAAGAGAGGAGCTCCAAGCAGGAGGGTGCCAGGCCCGGTGAGGCACCAGCAGGAAGGTGCTGCCGGTGCCGCTGCGGGCTCTGCTGCCCTGCGGCTCAGCGCTGGCGCCCGCGCAACGTTAGCAGCCGCTCTCAGGAACGTTTCCTACCCAGCTCTCGCAGTAACGTTTCCTACCCAGCTCTCTCAGTAACGTTTCCTACCTTCCTGCCCTCCTTTTCAGAGCTCTAACGTGCACATTCAAATCCCTGGACATTCACAAGCAATTATTTTCTAATGATGCTAGAAGCAAAGCTTCCAGTCTTGCAGCTTCAAAAAAACCCTGCCCAGCCACGCTCTGCTTTTGACCTTTTCAAGACCTACATATATAAGATACCTAAATAAGATAATTGGCCCAATCTAATGCTGGTGTAAGCGAGGGGCTCGCACCAGAGGTGACACAGGCCCATGCTAAGCAGGGGAGAAGCTGCAGGAGCTCTGTCCTTGCTGGATTGCCCCCTGAGTTCAAAGCCTTCTCTGATGCTCGCTGCCCTCCCGGTTTTGTGTGATTTTATTCACGTGCATCCCAGTGTTAGGTTTCACAGTGGGTATGTTTAGCTGTACAAGCTGTGCCAGGCGAGCCTTACTAGAATGGTAATGTTGTGCACTAGGTGTTGCTTTTGCAAGGGCAGATCAAAATTCCCGTTTCCACTGTGGTAGGATAACAGCCTACCGCGCCGTAGGAAATAGAAACTCTTTGTGGCCTTATGGATACGCTGGAGAGAAAGCTGATCCATCACCACAACTCCGCATCACCACCAATGTTAAGGGATAAGGGGCAAAGCTGATGGCTTTTGCACAACAGGCAAACAAATGCAGAGGCAGTGTTTGTTCATCTGGATGTGCAAAGCTGCCTTGTTTAAATATGAATATGCTGCTTATAGCCAAATTTTAGTGACAGCAGCCCTATGGCATCTACCACTGTTTGCACTTTTGCTAAGAACAGCCACATTGTCTCGGGATTTTCTCCGATTCCACGTCCACAGGAAGTTTTTGCTCCCCCCATCCCATCTAGAGCCTGTTATGGTTTCCCCCACTCTCCTGGGTAAGTCGTGCTCGGGAAGAAGCTAGGGAACATGCGAGGTCCAGGCAGTGTCACAAAAACCTGAAATCACTTCCCTGTCTTTGACAAAAGCCTGTGTCCTTTCCCTCTCTTCTGTCATTCTCTCCCTTTTGCTTTCATGTTTCTAGGCAGGGCACCAGGTACAGCTGCAAAATGCTCTCCAAACCTTCACAGAAGATTGAGGTAGTATATGCTGCCAGGCTGTGGAACAGTTGCTCTTAGACCATGTCAAGATATGTGATACTTCTCCTCTTCACATGCAGAAAAGGAAGCAAATTTATCCTCCCTGCCAGCCTACAGCACATTGCAGACGTGCTTTAGAACCTGCACGCTGCCTAGAGGAGCTAACGGGTCTTTTCCATTTCTAGCTTTAGTTCTATATATTTAGATGAAACCCCTGCCCCAGATCAGGGTGACCACCCCGAGTCAGGTTGCTCCGCACAGATGCTGTGTTTAGAGCTATGAGAAAGCAAATCCCACCCGGTGAAGAACCAGTCAGAAAAACTAATGTGAAATCCAAACTCGTGAAGGTCCCTCAAACTCCCACAGTCTAGACACTTTCCAAACACCTGCTCTAAGAGAGCGCTGTGCAGCGTTCCTGGGGGGATCAGTGCAGTCCTCTCGCTGCAGTGGAGAGAGGTCCGGGTGCCGCAGCAGCTGCAGCGTCCCCAGCACAAGCGCTGCCGTTCATCCACGTGGGGCTTGCTGCAGGATTGGGGCTTTCCCGCCCGGGAAGCAGCACCTCCAAGGCACTCCTGCTGTGGTGGGGCACCGTGGTGTCAATGGCACCAAAAAGGGGGTCTGAAAATAAAAGGGCAGATTCCTTGAGCCACTCAGGACTTGCTATCTTAGCATGGAGGGCTTGCAGACAGCCAAGAGATGCTGTGTACTGCAGAGCTCATCAGTCTGCAGAAATTCAAAAACACATTTCTAATTCTTGAAGTGTACCTGCCCCAATGGCAATCCTCAAAGTTTATAGCAGAGCTATTTTCTCCATGCTGCTAATCAGATTTGCTTTCAGCAGGTTTTCCTAACAGCATGGGGGACACCAGGGCCAGACTCGTGTACGTTGTGGCTCCTTCCAGCGCTCGGAGTGACTCAGCCGAGCTGGAGAGAAGCGCCGCGGGGATTAGAGCAAACCTGGCGGCGCCAAGCACCGCGTGCTCGGCGAGGACGCGAGCGGCCGCTGCAGGGGAGCAAGGCGGGCTCTGCCTCCCGCTCCCGGCCGGCCACACGGGACGGCAGCTCGGAGGCACGAACCGCATGCACTTCACCAGGGCCACAGCGGGGAGGAAGGCGCTTGGCTCCCCGGCCGAAGAAAGCCACCGCTTCTGCCACTGCTGCTGTGTGGCTGCTTAGGGCAGCAAAGTCTCAGCAAAGGACTCGAGCCCTCTAGTTATTTCCCTTCACTGCCGGTGGTCTCAGGATTATCTAGTTGAACTTTGGGCTCCTTGGAGCCATCCAGGCCTCAGTCTACCTGCTGGGTAGACACAGCAGACATGCTACCTACTGGGGGGACCTTCAGAAAAGAGAGGCATCAAGCTGGACTGCGGGACTGGGCAAACACGTCACCTCATTAAGCGTCCTCTGCATGGTGGGTTAGAAAGCTGCGTACAGCCCTGTGGCAATACTCATGAATGAACCTCTGGAGAAGAGCACGTGCTGAGGGCAGCCTTCTGCAATGTCCAAGGCAGAAAGAAGCAAGATATGTGTAAGATGAAACTGTACATATTTTCCAGGTGGTGTTTTACAAGCCCTGAGCCTGGAAAGCTGTGTGTCATGCATGCAGTTCCTCCTGGGCGCGTGCTCTGGCAGGATCGTTGCACGCGCACGTGCAAGCACCTCTGCGGTCTCACCTACGCACTCCTTCTCCTGGGCATGCACTGCTTCCAGTTTAAAGAACAGACGAGGTCCTAAAGGATCTGGTGATTTATATAAGACACGGTCCCAGAGATGGAAACTGAGGGCAAACTGATGGATAAGAGAAGCACTTACTGTTCTCCGTATGGAGTCAGTCTATTAGCTCTTTAGTATTTTAGTTTCCAGCATCTTTCACCCCCTAAGATTTGGTGCTGGGCCAGCTGCAACAGGATACCCCAGCACAATGTGCTAGCCCTAGCTTCTGGCATTACATAAAGCTGTGTTTGGGTCAGGTTCTCCTCCACTTGGAGGCTCCTTTACACTGTGCTGGCAGCAGAATTGGGCCTCACGAGCGCCTTCCAGGCACACCAACCTTTGAGACGTTTTTCTATTGCCCCAGTGCTGTAAAAGCACCTCGGCTGCAAACAAGAACCTGCCCTGTGTTTAATGTGCTTAACATCTGAGGAAGCTGCTATTTGTATCCCAAAGGCACCGAGAGGGTCATTCCCTCCCAGTGCTCATTCCTTGGCAGAGGGGAAAGCAGGCTGCTAAGAAGCAAACACCCTATCAGGTGTGTGGACCTCATGGTGAAACAAACAGAAAAATCTCCCAGAAAATGACTGTTTCTCCTCTCGACTTGAGAGACACTCATTTCAGTGGCATGTGCAAAACCATGCGCTCAGGACGGGGCACTGGTGGTCTAATATTTTGCTGCCTGTCGAGGAGAGGCTTGTTTACTCTCTGTAATAAAAGGTATTAGTAGGAGACACAGCTTATAGCTCAATTAGGCAACCGACGTGCAGAGTTACAGCCTCTTGCAGGGAATGCAGCTGGAAGCCAAGTGTTGCAGCCGAATGAAATCCCCCTATGCCCCCCACCAGACACCCCCACAACACGCACAACCCCCACAAACTGACCGGTTTTTAAGGATCCGTACTTAACTAGCCTGTACAATGGTATATTGTAGTGTATACTAAAGCTCTGTACTGGAATGAGCTCTTTTCCTTGTTTAACCATTTTTAATTGATCGTTCAGGCACTGATCAAAAAACCAAGCACAGAATTTGATTCTGCTCCCAAGCATAAACAAAGCTGAGCACTGAGCCCCGTTTGAGAACACAGGACACATGTACTGTTTGATCACTTTGTGGGATCCACGCTGACTGCACTGCGTGTTTCGGTTGCTGTGCACTGCCTCTGCTGTCAAATGGTTTTTAAATACCTAAAGGTAAACCTAGGAACCTGTTTCAAACTATTGTACCAGGTAATAATTCATAATAAATGAACCTCTCTGCAAATACCAAGGGCCCTGTTGTTAGCTATTTGAAGTATGACACAACATTAAATAATAGATAGCTCTTTGCACTTCTAACATTTTAATCTCAATCTCAAATTGCATCAAAGGGGATTAAAGTGATTTGCACTCCCGTTACGAACCTGGAGACCACACATTTACGCCCAAAGTCAGCAGCTCCCTAACTTCGAGCATAGCAGCAGTTCCTCCACTTGCAATGAATGGAGCTACACACGAGCTTGAAGTTAGACATGTTCCAAAATATGCTGCTCCACTGATGACTGTAGCTGTCTGAAAGTTAAATGTCATATGGAATACGACTCAATGGGAATATATAGAAACCTCTAGGAGGTGATTCAACCTATCCTAAATCAGCACCAAGTCATCTGAAGTAAATCACACGCTAGAAGGGCTTGTCTTCCCACACTGACTATCGAGGAGACCCAGACAGAGAGCTTAGCTCAGATGTCAAACATTTAGATAATCACATCGAAAGTCAAAGGATACTATGGAGCAGTAAAGAAAGGTGACAAATGTAAAAAACAGAGCAAAACTGGAGCCAGCCGAAGCTCAAACTGAAACACTTATTTTCTCAACTGTAAGTATAACTGAGAACAAAATTCAACCACGTAACACTCACAGGAATATTATGCTTAGGGTGTGTCTAGCATAAGGACACCTTAAAATGACTTTAAAATCCCTTAAAAGACATTTTAAAAGTCCTTAAAAGGACCTTAAAATGGTCCTTAGAAAGAGAAGTAAACTCCAGTGGGATGAAGGTTTCACTGAAGTTGTTTGCTCTGGTTTGGAACAAGGTGTAAAGCGAAGCGGTGTTTCCCTGCAAAGAACGACTGTGCACATGTTGCTTGTTAGTGCGCACGTCCCCCACCTGAAAGACCACCCTCTAAAAATGAAACACAGCACCGACAAGAAAGCTTCACGTAGGAAGAATTGAAGCATTGACAAGAAAGCTTCACGTAGGGAAACAGGCACTTTCCCAGAGAGAGACAACGGCACATCGAAATCACACTGTGCAAGACAACATTTATAAAAATGTTGACAGATATCATCCCCTGTTTGACTTATGGAGCCATCAAAACCTCACTTCCACAGAGCATTTTTGGACCCTTTAGTTGACTGAATCACCAATTTAGAATCTGTCAGACTTCATTATGCAGATGAAGAGTCTCTCCTTGGTTTCATTTGTTACGCATTAATAAGAGAGCATTGGTGAATGCATCCTCGCACACAACCAAAGCCTTTGTGCCATTACATAGTAAATTTTGTTCTTGCTAGCGTTCGAGAAAAAAAAACCAACACAACAGCAACATGGCTTAGTTGCTATGCAAAGACTTAGAGCCACTGCATAGGGATCAGTTCCAGAGTTTGGTTTGATTCGAACCAAGCCAGGCAAATTGTGCCTGGCTGTGATTTGTCAAGGTTTTCCTGCTTGCCTGTTTCTCTCATCTAGCAAAGAGCGTGCCCAGTTCAGACTGGCCTGGCTCCCCAAGACCTCTCTGAGATCCAGATACAGCTTTCCTGCCTTTCAGCTTGATGCCTGGCACAGTTAAAATACTCCGGACCAAAAGGCGGATTTATTATGAATGCTGGAAGGGATCTTTTTTCTCTCTCATTGACTAGATGTGACTCAAAAAGTTAATGGTAATTGCTCTCATCTTCATTTAGCAGAGAGAGAGAGAGAGAGAGAGAAATGGGAGCAATTTGCAGATCTGAGCACAGGTCATTACAGGTGTGTTATATTAGTGTATTCATGAGGCCCCTGGGACAGCCATGCTGAGATATCCAATAACTTTCTTAATGTGTAATTACACACCATTGGACTATAATTGATTAATTGAAAAGGGAATGTAGGCAGATGCTCGGCCAAGGCTTCTGCTGCTCATTAAATGAATATGTCCTTGCTTCTTTTTAATAAGTTAAGTGAACTACTCAAAAGCAATTAAGTGAGAACTGAAATTCATTAAATTTTAAATAATTATTGGTATTAACTTCTATAATAAAATACAGGATTTATATTTTGCTTTTTTTTCCCATTCCAAAAGTAATATAATGCATGTCACTGCTGAGATGAAAAAGTGCTATCTGATACAGCTAGAAGTAAGAAGCAAGAAACACCCTCCTTGCAGTTCGATTTTCTTTGGTGCACCTTCAATGTAAAGTTAATCATCTGCCTTGTTGGGATGTCATTCCTGAAAGCTCTGTGTGGTCATAAGGATTCCCAAAGGCATACCATACAAGCTCAATATTCCAGAGTGCTTCCAAGCATCCCTGGAGAATAATTCCATGAAATGTGTCATGACTTCTTTCAACTCTTCCTACCACAAGCCCCATTTTAGTTCTGAGAAATAAAAATAGAATGGGCTCCCAGTTTTCAAAATCCCACTTTCTTATCACAGTATGTTAGCAATTTTTGCTTTAACAGTGTCAAAGCAATATCATTTCAAACTCTTTTTTTTTTTAAGGTAGGACAACCTATTCATCAATAGGAGTAATATGAGTAATAGGCCTACTGCCTCTTTACAGAAACTCACAGTAAGCAAGTGTCTTTTCAAACCTGACCAAAACCATTCAGGCTAATATGCTATATTAGTGAGAGCAAGGGCAAAAGATACAAAAGGGCCTGAAGCCTAAAGTCTGCCCTCCTGCCGAACTCCGGGGCTTCAGCTGGGGAAGCACCAAACGCCCCCAGTGAGGCAGGGTGAGGGATGGGATCTCACGGGTACCCGTCTGCTGCCCACCATGGTATGTGCTCTAGGCCCTAATTACTCATCTGCCTCTCCTGAAAGTGCTCCAATTATTAGAGAATATTTATGGCCCTGGGTGATGACTGTGGAAATTGTATTGCAATTTATGTGGAAGGAAATCTGATGAATATTATTTCACCGTATTTAACTTCCTTTGGAACAAAGTGCATCTTTATTCTTTAACATTCTATAAAAACTGTCTGAATTTTATTTAAATTGATTCTGAATGCCAGTTTCATGAAGAAAAGTCAGGATTCACAACTGATTTTCTTTCCAAGGGGTACAAAACTTTCTTCTTTTTTTAGTTTTACAGTTTTTTGAACGTGCGTGGGAGGGCAGGAGAGGGACTGAAAATATTTTGAGGCATTTTTACTTAAAAATGTACTGAAATCATTATTAAAAAATTGGCTGCTAACATTTTCTTAGCTTTGTAATTGTTTACATTTCCATTCAATAAAAACATTGCTATTTTATAAAAAAAAGTTTAAAAAAATGTTTTTTCAAATGGGAACATGTTTAATATGAAAATTATAACTTCAGTAAGCAGATCGAATTAGTAAAGCAAGAAGTAAAAATAGAGTAAAACAACACAGCATAGTGGTGAAGAGAAATCAAGGTTATAGAAATTATTCAGAGGTCAACAGTAATTGCACATTTATTAATGAATATTTTAATGTTTCTTCTGGGAAGAAAGATGACAGAATTGGAGTTGTAATGGGTTTTTAATTATTTGCCTTTCTAACAAATACACTCTGCTCCTATTTTGAAATAATAATAGCAGCAGTGTTAAAAACTAGACAAGATGCCTCCTTCTTGAGGAAGGAAAAGCCTGTGCTCATGAAGTAAAGTGTCAAAGAGTCACATCCTACACGGAGGGTGCTGGATTGGATGAGAGGAGACGCTAACCTCAAGGCACTCGGGCTACTCCTGGCGGGTGGGAGGAGAGTTGCTGCTGGGGAGTGATAGGGTTTGCTTCCAGCTTGGGGGGGCGGACACATCCCGTCGGGAGTGATGCCCTTGCTCAACCTGCCGCATCTTCCCACGTCGCTAGACCCTCTCGCTGTCGCACCCTCCCTTCCATCTCTTCAAATTCCTTCATTGTGCTCTACGGCTTGGTTCACTGGGCCAAAAAAGAACGGATTATGTAAAACTGCTGAGGGGACCCATCTGCTCCTCGCCAGAATCTGCACCCTGGGCTGCAGGGCGCTTGGCTCCTTTTATCCTGGTCCTCTTGCCTTCCTCTCCATCTTTCCTCAGGCCATTTTTTAGTTGGGATTTTGCACCTATATTCCATGTGTTGCCGGGAAGTGATGCATCCAAGCACTTGTCCCTGGCTAGAGGGGTGACAGGGAAAGCAGCAGTGGTGCAGAGGAGCTAAACTACTCATACCACCTGCGCCTGGGCCACTGTCTGTCTTGAAGAGAGAGCAGGTTTCTTTCTAATGACCCAGCAAAACACACTGGAAATGCCCCTGAAGAAGGCCCTGCCGTGGCACCGCTGGACTCCCTCAGCTGGCGGCCCAGGGAAGCCCTCACACCCTTTTGTGCTGCAGATCAGGGCTGCTCCTGCCAACCTCCGTGTAAAAGAAATGAGCTTTAGATCTTATTTCCAGCAAAGCTGCTATCTCGGACTTGTTATCCTGTCTGTCAGGGTTGCATTTTCCGCAAGTGCCTACAGCTGGTCTCTGATGGCAGCCTTCAGCTTCAATATTATTAATAAAGATCACATTGGCTATGCTTTAATTTATCGTCGAGCTGGCCTGCAGAGGCTGTTGGTTGGAGAGGGGAAGGTGTCTGGAGCAGGCAGCTTGTCTTCTGTGTCTACGGGAGACAGGGGCTGCTCAGAGCTCATTTATGCTCAGAGGAAGGGGTCCTGCTTTGGATGAGATCTGTACAGTCCTGAATGCGGGGGTAGTTATGAACAAAACGCATGTTTCTTGAGCTCTCCAGCACAGGCTGCACGTGCTATCGGGTTTGCCAAGGCCGGGGGGTGGATGAAGTGGGCAGAAGGACTAAAAGATGGAGTGGTGCCCTCCAGACCCCAGCAAAGGTCTCCTGTCGCCCTGGGAAGAGAAGTGAAATGTCCCCAGTCTAGCCTCCTAGCTGCCCTGAGGAGCACACAACGTGGATGCGGCACAGCCCGCGGCTCAGCCTGGCAACAATTAAAACTCCCAAAAACCCTTTGCAAGAATTTTGCCTGGTTTGTTCCCCTTGCTTGAGAAGAAACAGAGTGCAAGTTTTCTGCACGGTTTGGAGAAACTTTTTTTTTTTTAATATTCTGCTATAATTCATGAACAATTTATTTTTTGAAAATGAAACATTACAGGCCATTAGTCTATGATATGACCTAAGCCCCACTGTTACTCCAGTCACAGGAAAGGTTGAATTTCACGTGGCGAAGATTACTGAGGTTTCCAGAACACCGGTATCAATTCCTTGCTCCAATTGCTTTTGCCAGTGCTTTTGTTCCCGAGCCGTAGCTGCAACGCTGGAGTGGAGGGCTCTCCGACAAGGGCTGTAGCTTCGGAGCAGCCATTTGCTGGAATCGCAGCACACGCTACGGCCCAGCCCATGGCGCTGCTCTCAGACCGCAGCGGTGAATGGGGCAAGAAACTGAGGAAGATTACTCTGAAAAACAGCCCCCGCGCCAAGACACAGCCAGCCACGTGCACGGCCGAAGCAGCAGTAGGCCCAGCCGTGGCGGGTTTAGCTCCAGCAGGCCTGGAGACCCCTCTCCCCGGCTGTCACCACAGGGCAGCCAAGTTGCCCTTGGGTCATGCCTTAAAGGCCAGGCATAGGCCGAGGGCGCTAGGAGCTGCTCTTGGCAATGCCCTTCAAAAACCTGGTGGCAAGGGCCCGCATGTCCTGGGACGGGGCTGAGGAAACGCTCTCCCTCTCCCTCTGCTGGCTTGAACCTAAAAGTGTGAAGGAGAAGCCGGGTGAGAGTTGCCAAGGGAAAGGGCCTCTGCTTTTCCTCTCCGCTCAGAACAAGAGGAGCTGGAGGCGGGCGCGGGGGCACAAAGGAGGAAGGCAGGAGGGGGCATGGACAGGGCGATCTCCCCTTCACGCAGCCCTGCTTTGGGGCACCATGCCGCTAAGCTATTTCCCTTTAATGCTGAGGCCATTAGCAGTTTTGCTGGACACTGCAGCACAGGAATCAGGTCAGAAAACTGCAGAAAAGTCCAAACCTTTCTGAGAACAAAACTCTCATGGCCTCCAAAGAATGCCAGTACATGTATTGACACTTAGCTTGATTACGGACTGCAAAGGATGCTGGACTCAGGTATTACAGGGTGTTCCCAGAGCCTTCCTAAAAACAGCCTTCTGAGTTTTACATCTTTTCAGCCTTCCAGTAGCGTGAAGCCGAGGTTAATCTGCTTCGTTCTTCCTGCAGTTTGGAGGTGCCACCCTTGCTGACCTGGCCTTTAGTGCCACAACTGCGGAGCAAAACTGCGTGAATAGGAGCTGAGCCTCAGCCCTCGTGCTGGCTTGTGTTGGCCTTGTCAGAGCTGCCAAAAGAGCCTTTCACTCACAGGAGAAACTCTTGCTTTTCATGTTTCATTTGTATTTACTTTGGTTGTGTTTTTAAAGCTTTCTTTTTCTCTGTTAGTGATTAAATATAGCTGGCTGTAGGTGAGTTTTGCATTAAATCCAATAAAAAACGTGCTTTATTTTGTGCCTTTTACGTAACAATTTCTGAACATCAGTTCTACCTGATAACTCACTGCATACTGGAGTCATAAATTTATCCTTCGAGAGCAGAACTAATAGGAACAGGCTTTTGATTTCAAAGAGAAAAAGATCATGATTTTTCTGCAGGAAAACTGTGGATCACGTCTGGGTGTGGGACTGGAACTGAGCATTTTTTTCAGGGTGTTTATGTTTGGTTTGCTTATTTGTGTGCTTTACATCTAGTCCCATAGCAGTGGGTGGTACTCATATCATCTCCATAAACAAATGATCTGGAAAGCAACCTGGCATTTAATTTCCTTAACCCATGAAACTCTCCCTTGCTCAGACAGCAGCAGGCCCATCTGAAATCCTGACTCAATATTCTGGGCAACTTGTGGGGGGAGGACGAATTGCTGGTTTTTCTTTCCTACTTTTGTTAAAAGGCATCCAAGCATGGCTCTTCCTACCCTGACTAACCTGGGTAGGTGCCAGATGGATTTTCCCTTTCTCTAGGCAATGGCTCAGGAATTTCAGCTGGCTAGAGCAGGGGTTGCGGGCTTTTCACTGGCCTTTTCATTCTAGCCTACCCCTTTTCACCAGTTAATCCCATCTCCCTCCCCACATCCACTATTAGTTGGATCGCACTGTTCCTTTACATCAGCTTCCAGAGCACTAAATTCTGCCTTTTCCTTGTGGAAACAAAGAAATGTGCCTAAAAGAAAAGCTTCCAGCCACTGATGGAATAAGAAATTAAAATCCTGAGGCAGGGCCTGTGGTAGTAGAGTGCATGCCTGGCCAAGCCACCATGCTGGCCTGGCTCTTTAAAAATAAGCTTGTATTATGTAGTTCCCAATATTTATCACAGGCAGCTAACCTTGAAGAAAAAGCACGACTCTCAAAATGATCGAAAAGTTCACAAGGAAAATTTTATATCCTCATTGACTAAAAGCTTTTTTAACCTCTCTGTTTTCTGTGCTCTACGAGAAAAGTCATGACACATCATAAGACATCTGGTTTTAAAGCGGGAAATAAAACCCCTCACCTAATCCCATAACTGCAAAACGGGTTTCTATATCAACCAGAATCTTTAATTGTCACTGCTTTTCCTAATGCACAGAACTGCCATAAGCACTCAGGGCGGGGGGGGGGGGGGGGGGTTATTTTGCCTAAATTGTAACTCTTTCTCGTTATTTCCTTTCAAGCACTCTTTTAAAAAAAGCAGCCGAGTGGTACCTCGCTCACCGAAGCACCTCCTCTTCTGCGGAGTAAGCGATGGAGAAAGGGCGCAATTTGCCCGAGTGCAGGTTCCCAGGCTCCACATCTCTCCATGCACTCGGGAGCGAAGGCTCCATTAGCATTCAGCGCGCGGCACGGCGCGCTCGTGCGCAGAGCCCTGCATCCCGCCCGGCAGCATCCCGGAGCGCCGGCGCTTCCCCAGCGCGGGAGCCTGCGCCTGCTGCCGCAGACCAGGCTGCAAAATGGCAGCGGGACCCTAAAGCTAAGAAAGCACTTTGAGCCTCAGCTTCTGACGAGCTGCTACAGAGCGGGCTCGAAACTGCACGAAGAAAACTCTAAGGATTTCCTGGCTCTCAGAAGAATAAACAAGCTTGGGTTTCTCTTTCATTTAAAAATTTTTACTTTTCACCCCTTTTTAGAAAACAAGAAACCAACATCTGCCTTGCACTGTTAGTGGCTGGGTAAGTTTTTTCCACTGGGAGAAAAAAAAAATCAGGAAAATGCAGTTCCTGCTCTTTTCTTCCATATTCTTTCTTCCTTTCCCCCTCACAAGGACACAGTTTCTAGCACAGAGAAAAAATAGCTAGCATTTAGAGTGAAGATTCTGTCATTGACCACTTCACTTTACTCTCAAGCACATTTTAATACAGCTTTGTTTCTGAAAATGTGAAAATTGAGATGGAAAAACAGTACCTATCTGTGAAGCATGTAGCATCTTACATAAATCATAACACTAGTTCCCCCATTGGCCAAGGCCTCATCAGCACAGCATTTTCACAGAAAGTTACTAAAATACATCTTGAAAAATAGCAGATACATATTCATAATTTGTCTACTTTTTTTTAATACAAATTAAGTACACACTACATCCCTGCCAATTTTGTTTCCAATAGCACAGGAAAAATAAAACTATGACAAATTACTTTTATTACTTCCTTAAATAAGAACTGAAACTTGTCCAAAAAGCACATGAAAGACTAACTCAGATGGCTTGAGCTTTTGCCAGGTTATAGAAGTGATATAATAAAGCAGTAACTTAAATGCATATCGGGTGAAAGAATAATTAACAGGGCATTAAAAGAATGCTCGATTTTAATAGCACAAAGGGAGTTAATTGGTCCATTGATTTCTTGTACTTCAAATAAAGCCGATTTTCGATTGAAACAATACTTATTGTATGTACATGTCCTTGTGTTACTACACTACACACAGTGTTGTCTCAAGACTCTAGTGCTGACCTCCTCCAATACTCCAAATCCTGCTGACCTCGGGGGATCTCGAGTGGGCTGCAGGGGTTTATCAGACCTGACCTGACCAGTGGCACAGTAATTGGGCATGGCCTTGAAGAAAGAGCCTCTCTTATTTGGCACAATAATTGCGACTACATGGGGGAATCACTTTACACGTTCGCTTGGTTTCTTCCCCTCGGGACTTAACCCCGCTGCCCCCGAAATCAACAGGAACTTTGCAAGTGATTTAAGAGGAAGCGAGATCAATTCTTCAGGCTGAAATCGGTTTTTGTTTGGCAGAATCACACTGGGAATGAACCAACCCTTCTGAGTGACACGAGTAGCTCTGAATGCCCTGAAAACCTTATAATTACCTGCCCGGCGTGTTGGCTGCCTACAGGGGATCCTCGGGTGGTGGGTGAGCCTGTGGGCCTGGCAGTGCAATGTGGCCAAAATGCTTCGTATTTTGTTCTAGGAGCTGCAAGTGCCCTCTGCTCTGCACTGCGGCAGTGAGTGACAGTCCCGGCCTGGCCCCAAGTTGTGCGGGGAACACGGGGGCGACGAAAAGCCGGCTGCCTTTCCCCCGTCCCCTGCCCTGTGCCGAGCACATCCCAACCGCACTGCAGCGCCTGTCACCTCGGGGGCTGGTTCCTGTGCTCACTGACATCGATTCAGACCCCTGTTCACTGGATGTTGCGCCGGGAAGACCTCAGCTGAGTGTGGCCCCGTGTCTGCTATGGGGTGGCAGGCACAGTTTTTAATGCAGAGGAAACACGGCTTGTTCCGCCACCGCTCCCTGCTCAGTACGTGTAATCAGAAAAAAGTGTTGGAGGTTGTTTCGAAATATAACCGAGTGTTCCGATTCTCCACAAATATTTCCATTTAGCCAGATGATACATTTTACTTAAATGTGGCCAAGAAGGAAAAGCAAACGTGAGGGAGAGATCTACCAATTCATCTGAAACTCCATTTTTGCAAAGAAATGTGTGAATCTCTTTTAAATACACTACAATACATTCTCTGTTTGCTTTAGGTAAACAGAAAAATTCATGGTGGAGCGCTCATTTTCGCAAGCTAATCAAGAACACGGGGTCTCAACAGATTCATTTAACAGAAATATAATAGGCATTCCTGCTTGCTTTTAATCTTGCCTAGCTGCAAATGCTAAAATGAACAGCAAATTAACCCTGCCTTGGAACAGAGATCCTTTCACAGCTGATATCATCTCTCTTACAGCTTGTAAACATTCCAGGCTCCCTGTCAGTGCTGTCCTGGCTTCCACTCGTTCCTCACAGAAGAGGAGAGGAAAAAGCGCCTGCCTGCACTCGGCTCGAGAGGTGAGGAATAGCTGAACTCTAAGGGGAGCGCTGCGCGTCCGCCCCTCCCAGCAGAACAAAACACAGCGATCACATCCAAAAACAGTGTCAAGCTAAACTGTGGATGGAAGGGTGAATTTTGCCTTTTGGGGCACTTTTGAGGAGGGTGGGGGCTCTACATGCTGTACCAGCCGCTCCCTAAATTGCTTTCTGATTTACCGTGCAAGACAAGATAGCAAGACAAGGCCATTCACGTTCTATAATCAAATATAAAAGGTTTTCATACAATTTGTGATCTTAAATTGTTCACTAACACCAGAACTAGCATTAGAACTCTACACAGGAAAAAAAGAATCACTATAATATTTCATAATGTATGTCATAATGAACAAAAGCCTTTCAAAAAAAAGAAAAAAAAAAAAGAACGGTTTTCACTGTGCTAAAGTAACAAACTAGACTTGTTGTAAGTATGTTATTCTTACAAGTAGTTCGCAGTTATTCTTGAAGGCAAGTCTTGGAGTTTCCTTAGCATAGTGCTGCTGGGGAAAATTTTCACCATGTCCATCTTCATCTCTAGCCTGAAGGGAAATATAATGGCCTATTTAGGGACTTACAAATAATGGAAGGAAAAAAAATAGCTAAAAGCATAACAGCTCAGATTATTAAAACAGACGGGAATCCCAAAATACAACATTATTAAAAAGTTTCTTTAAATACGCAGTACACCTCTTAGATACGAGAATTTGGGATGCTGTTTTCTTACATAGCTTAGGTTGAACATGCAAATTCATTGCGGTGTAATAATTAGAACAACAAGAGACAAAACCAAAATGAAATATTTGAGCTGGAAACTGAGCACTTCAGGGTTTCAATTTACTTCATTGCATTTTTCAGGATTACATTACATACGTACTCTTTTAAACTTTTTGACATGCTTAAGCAATCCCTAGATAATGTACTCGTATTTTCATTTTAACAGCAAGGCCAAAAAAAATAAATAAGTTTTCATACTCAGAATTTACATGTAACACTACTATAGATAAATGGATTCCCCCTCGATGTTTAAACGAGGCTTTGAAAGGAGCAATCATCTAGCAAGAACAACGATTCTTCAATCAAATGCGGTAAAAATATTTAATTATGAGGATGCATTAGAAGTTACTGGTTATTTGGAACTACACTGTTAATTAAGAAAGCTGAAGTTTAAATGGAGACATTAACAGAGCCCATTAGCCATACTGCTTGCTAGCATTTTCCTTCTAATCTGCACCGTTTTGCTGGTTTAGAGTTAAAGCAAAAGGGAAGAGTGGGTGAAAGGAGGAGTGTCAGCTCTACACTCATTACACTGTTCATTTGGGTGACACTTGCACCCTGCTCCGCTCTAGCTCATCTGATCCCTGGCTGCTCGCTCTCTCCCTCGCTCTGCCTCCCAAAATTCACAGCTGAGCTGTCTCCCTCACATATGGCTTGCATATAATTATGCGCATTCCATTTTACACTGCATTAAAATGATGAGATCTTGGCTCCTGGCCAGTAGATTTAAATAAGCCCCAGCGAAGCAGGGCAGGGGAAGGGGGAGCGGGGCGGGCTGTGGCGAGGGGCGCGCGTGGCCTGGGCTCGTGTCACCTGCCTGCTCTGCGGCCCCGCTGCTGCTCGTGGGAGCTGTTTACACCTTGGGCTTTCTGCTGCTCGCTGCTTGTCCTCAGACAAGCTGCTGCCTCTCCTTACAGGGAAAGGGCAAGGGCAGTGGTGGGTTAGCGGCGGGATTGGTAGGAAAGCTGCATTTTTTTTCCTGCTGTTGGTAGGAAGAGCGGGGCTTTGTAGGAAAACCCAAAGCATTTGTGCCCTGCCTGAACCCCTTGACTCAACTGGCCTTTGACTTGGGCCCCTGCTCGCCTGCCAGCTGCAGTTAACGGACTTCGCCCGCCACAGAAAATCACCATTTTTGAAAGTGCAAAGCTTGCCTGAAAGTGTGTTTCACGTAGCACCTACCGTGCGTTATTATTACAAGTAGCAGGAAGTGGAGAAGCAGTTTATTATGTACATTTCATGGCAGCTTATGTGTGTTTTCTTTTACTGCCCTCAATAGCTGCAGGGTGGAAAATGTTTAAAATTTTTCCTTCGAACCACAAAGAAGGGGCAAGGCTTTCCAGAACACCTGAAATTACTTTTATATCAAGTATGGTTGAAATTTGCTGTATTCTTGCAATTATCAGTTTGAAAGTCAAGCCTCCATCACACAGTAAATACACCCATCATGCTGCGTGAGATATAAAGTTTGTCTGGATTTGATGCGTGTTTTGTAAACTTCTTCCTTCTTTCTGAAAACAAATGTTGTCCTTTGCGTTCCCTAAGGGAGGGGGAAAAAAAGCCAACTTGCTAGAGTTCCTCCCAGTCACCTAGACCTCGGCTGGGGGGTGAAGCCCTATAAATGCCTCGCACGCACAGAAACGGGCCTGTGAGCCCGGCATCGCGCGGGACAGCAGCTCGCATGGACTGACCGATCCGGCGGCCAATGTTCTGCTCCGCGGTCTGCTGAGCAAAAATGGCAACAAAGACAGAAAACACCTTAGAGGAGCCAGGCGGGCGGATGGAAGTGAGCTATCCCACAGGACCCCAGCGTTACACAGGGCTCCCAGCGCTCTCGGTGACACCGAGCCCACGAGGCCGCGTGTCAGCCCTGCGGTAGCGGTGCTGCGGCTCCAAGCTGCCCGCGACCCTCGCCGCGTTACCGCCGGGCAGCCTCACACCTTGCAAAAAGAAATGGGTATCGGGGTGTCCGCAGCGCTCGTGTCACAGCACAGAGGGACCAGCCCCACTGACCTTGACCCGCTTACCAAAACTGCCCATTAAACAGAGGTTATTGGCCCCTGCGGCAGCACTGCCCTCCTGTCCTACTTATCTGAACCTTGCTTTACTTAACTTTGGGTATCACCAGAAATTCCTTGAGGAAAAAATATCCATGGATACCTAGTCTCCAAACCAGTTTGGCTGCACATTGCTATCATTTACTCAGGCAACAAAAGTACGCCTGGCTTTGCTAGCTAGTTTTCACTGTAAAAAATACCTTTTCTCAGGAGACTGTGCTACTGCCCCCGGTTGCACGAATTCACTGCTACCATCTTACAGGTGCAAAAAATTTGCAGGAAACACTCTTATGAAGCTCAATGCTGTTAGAAATGTATTTAAAAAATGCTAAGAGCTTAGCTTGCTGTTTAAATATTTTTTAGGCTACTGACTGACAAACTGACTCGCTGCCCATGAGCGCTGCACAGCGGCGAGCGGGCACCTCACCAGCCAGGCTGCCCAAGCTGCGGGAGCAAACCCATTCCACGGAGCCATACGGTGCCGCGCTCCCTGTGTGCGCACGCTCTGTCTCTCCAGCACATCCGCTCCCTCTGTCTCTGCCCAGGCTGGCAACGCCAGCGGCCAAAGCCTCGCTCCTCTGCCCAGCATCTCCAGCTCATTCCCGGCACGTTGGCGCTGGATCAGCCCCGATTGCCATGGGATGCCATTCGCCTGCTATTGTTTAAAGGGAAGCAGCTGAAAAAACAAAGCCAAGCCTGTGATCTCTCTGATTTTTAAATGATTTTAAACTGCTAAAATTGTTACAGAAACACTCTCATCAAAAAAATGTATGTCCAAAGTGTTATACATAATTGATTGCATAAATGCAATATATACGGCAAGACTTCTCCCAAGGCACGTTTTGCTCCAGAACAAAACACGGCTCCAGCTCCTAATCTGAGGCCGGGAACCACGCACCAAGCACTGTTGGTTTTATCAGCCCCGAGCTGCTGCGGCTCTGCTGCGGCGCTGCCATGAGAGGCTCGAGCGCCCGGTTCAAGCGCCTGCGGTGGCGGGCAGCCTTCCCCGCGGCTGCCCCCGGCCCCACGGTGCCGCGCGGGACAGCCGGCAAAGCCGGGCGCTTTCAGCAGGAGAGAGCGCTTCAGCCAGGCCGCGTTGCTGGCTGCGAGCATCCATCAAGGCAACCGCAGTCATCTTGGTGGAGCGAGCCTGACGGGAAGGTCAGTCTGATGATGGGTTACACAAGAAATCACAGCCTTTAATTGCAGGCTAGATATCAGGAAGGCCTTCTTAATGACGGGCAGAGCAAAGCGCTGGCGGAGATTGCCTAAGGAGGCTGTCACAGCCCCGTCACTGGAGGTTTCCAAGGGCCGGTCAGGCAAACGCCTGTCAGGAGTGACAGGCACAGAGCCCTCCTGGCCTGCGAAGGTGGGATGGGCGAGACAGCTTTCCCCTTCCCTGGGCCCTTCCCGCACTATTTTCCACCATGGAGCTTTGAAGGAAAATGGCAAAAGAGTTTAAAAAAAAAAAAAAAGAGAAAGAAAAAGGAGTAGGGTCTGAAGGGACCTCTCTGAGAACAGCGCAGTGTCTGATGTTCAGGGATATGTGTACTCATTAATAAGTGCATCATGACAACTATCTCTGGCTACACAAATGGTGCTATCTGTTCTTAAGCCAGCCAGCCTAGGTTTGTGGAAGAGGCCAATGGTTGGAAACAGCCCGTATATTCAGTCAAAGGGGTATTTTTTCTTTTTTTTTTTTTCACAGGAAGGAGGAAGAACAACCTACAGTAGAATTTCCTCCTCTCTACAACACTTTCTGCATGGATATTTGTTCCTACATATTCTCAGAGAAAAACATTATCTCAGTCCAGGCAAGAGATTTCCTAGCTTCAGTGCAGGTCTTTTTATGCATTCAGCCTTAGTCTTGGGAGAGGAAATCTGAGCTCACATTTTAATATTAAGGGCAGAAACTTATGATAGTATAAATCACAAGGCAGGCTGAACAGAATAATTTATTAAAATGGAACTTGTTAATGCAAACCTTTCACTAAAATGGGACAAGGCTTTTGCAACAAAATCATATTGTTTCATCTGCAGAAGTTTAGTGCCATTTAAGTAATAATACTAACATAATAATACTAACATTTAATCTCTAATCTAACCAACTGAGCAGTGCAAAGTGATAGAATATTAATCTGCTTACTCTTTGCCACCTCATTTCCATAAATGTCCTTTAAAACAGATGAAATATTTGACATTTACCCCGAGACATTTTAAATACATGTATTAGTTGAATGTTGCTGGTAGGACAAAAAACCTGTGAAGAGTGGAACAAGGTTGCTATAGAAGAGCAGAGGGCTCCGCTTCAACCCCCCTGTCCCATTGAGTGCCCAGAGGAAGGTCACATCCCTCCCAGTGCTATTGTCCGCAGAGGCTGCCTGCAGATGGGAGCAGAAAAACTCGCTTCCGCTTTCCCGGCAGAGGTTATCTCTGCTGCCAAAAGGGCATGGGATTCCTACGCGCCTGCCCCTCCTCTCCCCACCTCCTCTAAGGCCTTTTCTAAGCAGAATCCAGTGAAATTTGAAGGAAATCCTCAGGGAGACCCTAATCCTTGAAATTCTAGTTCCTGTGGATTTCTGTTGTCCCAGATAATCAATTAGCACGGTCTCTACATTCACTGTACCAGCAATGGTAAAAATAGTACTAAACTTCCATCTGTTGAGTATATTCTTTCCAGAAATATTTACGTACTAACTCTGGCCTGGCCTGGGCTTGTGCTGGAGCCTGGAAATGGGGCCGCACGTTATTGCTGCACGCTGAGAGCAGAGCAGTGGCCAGGGAGCGCAACGCAAAGATTTCCCTCTTTCGGGAAGCCTCTGGCTCCACTGAAATCTTACAGGACGTTTGCTCTTAGCAAGGACTTCAGGATTTTCCTGAATCACAGAATGGTGGAATAAAGAGTGCTTATTACTGTACTGCCTTTTTCAGCTGCCCTCTATCCACTCATCTCTGTAGGTGTCATTTTCTGCCATGCCAAGACTCTAAGGTCTTTTAAACTTTTCCTGAGTCCCAGGTATTTTGAAACTTGTCAAAACATGTGTCATATAATGCCCTCCAACTCAGATCAGTGAAAAGGAAAGACTTAAAATCACACTGATTGTTTATCCTATTGTTACTTACACCACATTAAGCTCTGTGTTAAGTGTTTTGCCTGTTTTGTTGTGACCAAGCCCGGTGCGAAGCAAATACCCTACTCAGTGTTTCCCAGCTTGGGGTCTCTACGCCCCTCATGCTTCCCTGAACACTTGGTGGAGGTCTGTGGGGAGCCTGTAGGCCACATGGTACTGACTTCCCCTCTTTCCAGCTGCTAAAATGCATTTAAAGACAGCTAAAAATACATTAAATACTTTCCTAATGTTATTTTTCCATGTAAGCAACTGCTGTAGTCACCACAGGAATGTTATTTGATCGCCAAGGGGAGGGGAAGTGGTCCATAAGACAATCTGTCGACTGGAGGTGATCTACACAGTTAAAAAGAAATTGGGAATGTGCCCTCTTATAACTTCCTTATTAAGAATGCAGAAGGAAACCAGAAGGGCTTTTGCTGACTTCTATTCCACCTCTCCTCTCCCCGCCTCGCGCAGAGAGAAAAACAAGGGAAATAAATAGGAACGATGGACAAGCGAAACCTTGGAATTGTGGTGCCTGTTTCCCTTGTCCCTAACCAAAGGGTGCACTGCTGAAGCCAGGCCTGGGCATGTTGCTGCTTGGGGTCTAGCTACAGCCTGCCTTGAAATCCCTTCCCGGCACTTGGTTGCTCCTTGGCACTTAATTGTATATTCTGGGGTGGCTCCATGGCTGGGGAGTCCCTTCCAGAGCCAGCGAAGCTACATGGACACTGCAAAGGGGCAAAGACGGCCCTGCAGAGATGCACTCCCTAAATTGCCCCGGCGGGTCAGTTCCTGGCAGGCATCTTTGGCAAGACAAGGACCCCTTTAGCCGGCGTGTCTCTTGGAGAGATCTTTCCACGCTTTGAATCCATTTGATACACTGTCATATGTCCATTATAACAGTGAAGGGTCTAAACCCAACCCTAGACTCTGTTCCAATTTTAGTTCACGTTTCTACAACTGTCAAAACAAATACAAACTCTGAACACAGCAGCACTAATGGTAGACTGGGTTTAGACCATGTGGACTTCAGGTTCATGTGCTCAGGAAAAGCTTTGGTGTGGGAATGACTTAGAGAGCCAGAGTGACTGACTTGTGTGATTAAAACCAGGGAAAATGCATCATTCACATTATCCTGAAATCTTCTCCACTGTGCTGACAAAAGAAATACTCTCTGACCTTAAAAATAAACAGAGTCAACAGGTCAAACCCGCTATTCTAACCAAATTCAACCCACGTTTTCTCATAGACCTTTTCCAAACAGGTGTAAAAATTCCTGGGAAATCAGCATTGCTGGCTGAGAAACACTGCCCTGGTAAAACACATTATGACAAAGGAGGAGAAGGTGCCAATCTGCAGAATGATAGGGCAGTGTTTCTCAAATTATCTTTGTCAAAGCAACTGAAGCTCTTGCTCATGTTCATTTTCTTTTATAAGTGGAGCACACCAAAAACACCCCAACCAATGTGCTTGAAAATCTGATAAACAGTTATTTATGGATCTTTTTTTGAATAATGCTTTTCTTCCAAGGGCTATGGTTCAAAGTGGTATAGCACTATGTCCTACATTTTCCAGTCAGAATTGCATAGTATAAAATCATCCACAGTTTAAATTTAAAATGCAAGCTGCAAACTCTGTTGTAATGTAAGATTATAACTGAATCAAAAGGAAATACTAATAACAGTACCACCCTTGTGGTCATAACCTTCATCCTACTGTGTTTAAAGTCAGTCAAGACTTTCACCAAGAGAAAAGAATGATGCAGCTTTCTGGATTCTGTATACTTTTTTCTCCCCTTTCTCCCATTTCTTTTCATATACTATAGAGAAGAATACTTATTTTCTGTTGGGCGTCTCATCAAGACGCCCAACAGAAAGATCAAGATTTTCTTTTTGTACGGTTTTCGTCATTCTACATTTATAACTGCTACCACCACACTCGTAAAATACTTAACAAAAATTGATGATTACCTTCAGTTTTTAATAATACATCTACAAAGAACTAAGGAAAACAATTTTTGAAAAATAGTGCTATCTCCTGCCCTGGAGCTGCATTCTTCCTTTATAGGAAGGGGAGTGGGAGGACTGAGGTGTTACCTGACTTGGGTCCACACACAAGCACAGGTGGCTCGGCCTCAATCCCAGGCCTTTTTACAGCCAAGCGGCTGCTTAAGTGTAGAACTGCCTTACGCTCTCAAATTAAAATTCCCCATTAAACTTCATTTTCCCTTTACATTCCAAACTTACGCACCTTTTCCCTTCCTCTACTGGATAATAAGCAGACAGTTTCTGCAGCTTTCCTGGCTCTGCAGGGTTGTGCTACCCTTTTCCTGACAGTTTGCAGCACGGTGATATATGGGAAGTGTTCAGGTGGCTGCCACAAAAGCTAATTTTTCAAACTGCACAAACCTTCACCCGTATCATAAATTTTTAATAACCAGTTCTGAATTGTCAAAGACTAAATAAGATAACAAACACATAACATAGAGATAATTTGAAATAAACTGTGTTTATTGCCCCTTTGAACATTTCTTCGACAAGTCACAGCTGCGTGGGACCTTCATAAAAGGGAGACTACCCTACTAATCTCCCTTCTGATTCATGACAGGCCTGATTCAAAGACACTAATGGACTGTGCCTGACAGTTATTGCAACACATTCAATACCCAGCCTAAAATATGGCTAGGAAAGAAATTAAAATATACTACAGACTTCCCAGCAGATCTCAGGTTTGTAATGGGTTGCTAATACCCGAGTAGCTGGTTATTCCCAGCAAGCTTCCCCTCTCTCTTTGCATTCGTTGTGTATTACAATTTATGGGATAAAAGCATTTTGCAAAGTATTTTAGGAGGTTCATTGTCAGGTAATGTCAAGTATTCCTTTCTGGCAATAGAGAGGAGCTCCTGTGCGGGGCAAGCACACATTTCCAATTAGCCTGCCAGAGAGGCAGGGAGGCAGAAAAGCAAAACATAACAACAAGGAAAAAAACACCCTCCGGTGCTGGTCACGGTTAGCTAAGGCTCACAGACCAAACAAATCACTGTCCCTAATGAATTTGTTTTGATGCATCTGCTTTTTTCAAGCTTCAGGACTGTAAATACCAAGCCCACAATGCGGATTTGCTCCGATTGTGGTCTCACCTATATGATTAATCATCTTGACTCAGAGAATACTTTTTTTCAAGCAATTGCAAGCTGTTTTAATGAACTCCTCTCCCACTGGCTTTTATAGACCAGTCATGATCAACATACCATTAAGATAAACCTTGCCCCCCATCCCTCCCTCACTGACAGCTTGCCTTATTTGCCTCACAACAGTCGATATCCAATTAAGAAGCAATGGATTTGATCAATACAGAAGATAACAGTCAGATTTGAACAGCTGGTAAATTCCTCACGTGTCCTTTTTTTAACTCCCATCTTTGCGGTACATAAACAGTTCTACGCTTTGAATAAATGTGGAGAAGGAAAAACAACGGCAGATCTGGCTGGTAAAGCTTTCCCTTAAACCTGCTGCTTCCGTAAGCTACTCTGTGACAATAAATGCTAAGCTGTGATCAGCGCGAGACAGGCAGGAATGTACTCTCAGTCTTCACTATTTTCTGTGGTCTTTTAAAGTGTGAAAACAGAAACCTCTCCCTGCTTCGATTATGAGTGACATACCGTGTGGGCCATTCATACATGAAAATGGAGAGGCTGTAATATTATTAAAGTAATCATTTACGGGCCGGGTGAAGGGATCACCAGGCTGTAGAGGGGGCAAAGCCTAACTGGAATGGTCCTTACACGGGAGAATGGGTAAGCAGAGGGTGAGAAGAAAGGAGGGAAAGCTTTGATACAAATGACATCCTCTACAACCTTAATATCATCTCCCAGTCTTGCTCCAGATGATGAATGGATGCAATAAAAGGTGGGATAGTGGCAACTAGAAGCAGGACAAAAGCAAAACCTGGCTGGTGCTGAGGAGCATCCATTATCATTTCAGACAGCCCAGCTGGAGGTCAGGCACTGGGGTCACGGCATCACCACTGGCTTTGGGTCTAATATCAGGCACAGCAGTGTTCCCTCCCCTCCCCGACACCTTTTCTGAACCCTTTATTCAAAGTTATATTTTCAAAGACAGTTCACCAAGCAATAGATTGACACAGTACAAATCAGGTAGCCCTCTTTTTCCAGAATTTCTTTTAACATTTCTTTAAATAAAAACAAGTTGTGACCAAGGGGGATGCTTTGCTCTTACAGACAAACAGGATGTAACTCCAACACCTCTTAGCTTGCTCCAAAAGCAGGCAGAAAGATATTCCTAAATGATTCCTAAATGCAGCCTATCAGTGTTTCGATTATGCACTGCAACCCTGCATCACTTGGAGGGATTTAGGTAATACTTATCATGCCTACAAGTCATGCGAAATTGTCCATCCAAACTCATCGGAAAGTTCAGAGCACGCAGATCATTTCAGGCAATGGGAGGCAACCCTACTATAATTTTTGCCTCCCCATTCTCTTGTTCCTTGTCCCTTCCCAGTTGCAGGTAAATCCTAGGCCAGGTTTCTGTGCCTATAGGAATCCATCTTGAACTATCCAGCAATTTACTTCAGGTCTTAGAGGTTATTCGCTTACAGCTTTATATTATCAACTCTGTGCATTCTCACTTTAAGAAAGAAAAAAAAAGTGTTCTGATAGTTAAAGGCAAGCTTAAAAAAGGAGATGCTTCCACTAGGAAACAGAGCTGGCAGAAACACATTTACCTCCCTCTCTGTCTTCTGTTTTGACCCAAATGGTTCGTTGGCCTCCTCTGCCTGGTTGCCCACCTCATGGCAGAGGCTTGCCTGTTTGTTGATGTGCGCCTCTCTTGTAATCCTGATCTGCTCTTCCCTCTTTCCATACAGCTCCTATCTCGTAGGACATCCCTTGAGGCCACACTAGATTCTTGCATGTTCCTAGCGCTGCTGCCTCCTCACCTGCATCTGTCTGTGTCACCCCAGCCTGGTGCTCAGGGTATCACCCACAACTTCTAAAAGCCTCTATGGGCTAATCCCAGCCTTGCTCCCTGATTTAGCTCCCGCTTCTCTAGCATTTCCGACACACGCTCGGCCACAAGCTCCTGCCTTCTGTCAGGTTTTCGCACTGTCCTATGGAAAAGTCTGTATTGCCTCAAGCGTAGATCAGGTGTATTACTGGCCCGCCTGAAGCCCAGCTGGAGGTCTGTGCAGTCGGGCTGCTGCTACAGGTGATTTTTGTTTTCTGGCCTGTCATGTTTTCCTCAGAGATGCAGCAGGGAATGGGAGAGCTGGGGGAGAGGCCGGGCTGCGGAGCGGGCGCTGGAGCGGGGAGCTGCGCAGCCCATAACACACAGGCCCCGCAGAGCCGTGAGCGCCCCAGCTCCTCCGTCAGGGCCGCCCTGGAGCAGCCCGGTGGCCTTTATGATGTTTGAGGAACAAAGTACTCAGAGTGTTTCTCCAAAGCCCGGTCTTATGCTCTCAGGCTGTAATTCCAAAGTCTGCCATTTCTGTAGCCTGTGCAGGGAATTATGTGTCCCACCCTAGGGCTGTGGTGAAATGAAATCTCTAAGTGGAATCCGGAGAAACTTATAAAAATGTGGCCTTTGGCCTTTAAGCAACCATGTACAGGTCCAGAAATTCTCCTTTATTTGACTAGGACAGTGCGTAGGCATCTATCTTGGTCACAGCGCATCTTACAATAGGAAGCTTGGGAAAAAATGATATTACTGTTACTATCACTACGCAAAAGTATGAAAGCACCAAGCAAAGAACCAGTTCTAAATAAGAGCTAATATTGTTGCTAGCTGAAAAACTTAACGAAAAAAAAATCTGTTTTGCACCTAACTCCGTCAAATTCCAAGGTCTAATAACCCTCTTGTTTGCATATGTAAAGTAGGGTGATGGTCTTGACCCCTGTTGTCCTTAGTGCACTTTTTAAACCTGTGCCTAAAGCTTCTGTTAAGCGAAGAAAGTCAGGGCTTGCCCTGACGCAATCACCAACAACGTTAAGCTTAGACTAACGCTGGATGGAGGACGATAATGACAGGGCTGGTGACAGATGTTCAGCCTAGCATACGGTTAAGGGTGCAGGGCCAGCTGACAGCGGGGCGAGTCCATGTCTCCGGGTGCTCGTGGTAGGAGAACCACCGCAGAGATGGCTGTCAGCAGCTTTTCTTTAGCAGCAGGCTGGTCAGAAAGAAGGGAAGCTCCAAAACTCCCTTTTCATACTCGGAATGCAAGTGGTAGGAGTCGAATTCTAATCTAAATTAATTATATCTAACCATGTAATTAACATTCATGTCAGTGTATTACAAGCATCCTCACAATCTATTCTGTGAAATGCAACTTAAGTGACTTTTTTTTGTCAGGAATGAGATGGAACCACCATTTGTCTCACTTGCATTGTTTATATATTAATTGTTAAATTGTTGCTAATATTATTAATCTCATTAGCCTAATTGCATGTGTTACATCTTTTTACTGTAGCACTCCTTTCAGAATTAGACTTCTGCACAGATCTCTGTTGTTCCTCTTGGTTTAAAAATCTGAGGTGGAATCACAGGCAGTGAAGAAGGTGGAAATGAGTATTGTATGCGAGGAGTTGAAACATCAGCTGCTTGTCACAAAGGGAAAATCTATGAGCATCTCTAACAACTGGCATGTTTCACAGCATACAGTGGCAGAAAATTTCACATAGTGGATGCAAGGTTTTTTAAAAAAGGGACTGCTATAATCCTTTGAAAACAGCCAAGGTCTCTCTTTGAAAGTCTAGGTCATGTGCCTGGCACTGCATCATATGGTGTCTCTCTTTCGCCATTTGTTTATTTGCTTCTGGCAGTTTTGGCAGTGAGGTATCAGAGTGAAATGCACACCACTCTATACATATGGTGGGAAGAATCTAGTGCATCAGTTGAATGCATACTGTACTGTATACACATTCTGTTTTATCTCTGAGCACAGCTGTGCTGTAAAAGCTTACAAAATGTGAAGCCTTCTGTGCAGCAAAAACATCGACAGGAGAAGCTGGCCTATAACTTATTAGGTTGTGACACAAGCCAAAAAAAGCCTGAGTTAAAGCTGACAACTCTTGGCATCGTGATGAAAAACGCAGTGGCTCAAGTTAGAGAGGGAGCGCCTGCCCTAACTTGATGTTTGAGGCTCTTGCCGCTGTGGGTCACAAATAGCATCACTGTTTTGTGGCAAGATGATGACTCCGAGAAGCAGAGTTTCCAGCCAGAAATCAGCAAGCAAATAGTGGATCCTTCCCCCAGTGCCCCATTGAGCTGCCAGGCAGGGTGTGCTAGGAAGGGGATCCAAAGGGTGTGGGCAGGAGCCCAAAAGCAGTAGTGACTCTCCTCCTCGCCCAATACAGTAGCCTTCAAACCGTGAGCAGTCCTGTGTCTCCCACTCCCTCTGCTCTGTGGGCTGTAGGTAGTGGAAACATATGGTAGGAAACTCTCCTGTGCTGGTTGGACCAGATGTCTGAGTAGGTTTTTTTGTTTGTTTGTTTGCTTGTTTTTCCCACTGCAACCTTGAAACAGGGACTATATTTTAATCTGAGTATGAACAGTCGCACTGGGTGAGACCTAGGGCCCCTAGGCAGGCATGTCTCCAGCAGAGGCCAATATCGTGCTTCTGAGCATGGTATGAGGGCTGGGGGCCACCACTCCTTGCGGAGTACAGACCCATGTGAGGGTAGTGGGAGTGTTGTGTGAGAGGTTTGGTAAATCAGCTAGACCCATGTGCACATTTTTCCTGGATTTCTTAGGTATATCTTACTGCAGAGCACCAAGCTGGTTTCCCTCCTACTGATGGACTTTGTGGGTGTATGTGTGCAGCTGGTGAAAACGTGGTGAGTAAACAACAGAGGAAAGGGGGACACAAGGAAGGAGGGCATTTTTAGGACATGAAGGACTGCCCTGATAAGGCAGCCACAATTTTGAACTCGCTTTTGTCCCTTATCCCATAGGAATTCCACTGCTCATGTGGTGGAGCTGCCAGGACTGATCTGTGAGATCCTCCCTGCCTGCTAGGGGTGGGAGGAACCCCCCGGGTAACATCTGGGAGTAAATTCCCTCCCATCTGGCCACACCAGTGGATGAGACATGACTGGGCCTTGAACTCCGGCAGCCTCCTTGATATCTACAGGCTTTGGAGCCAAACCCACTGATTCACATCATGCTGGGAGACCCACCCTGCATCCCACAGGCAATTATCCAGAGCAATCTCACTCTTTCCCGCTCCTCACCTAAATTTATTTCACTCATGCAGGAGCTGGAGGGGAAGCGGGCAAGCAGGAGTAGTGACTGACTTGAGCCAAGGACAGGTGATTTTTAAGGAACTCTCTAAAGCCAGTGGAGAGCGGGAGCATAACTTGTTCTAGCCCTGCCTCTCCCCTTTACAGGGATAGGAAGCCCTGGAAAGCGGGCTGAAGCAACCCTGCTGGTGTCGGGCCTAGCAGCACAGGGGCCTGGCCATGCCGCTGCCAGGAACCCAGGAGGAATGGCATCCTACGCTGAGGATGCCTTTTTCCTGGTCTTCTCCATGGCATTTGGCCTGAGCAGGGGGTTCTCTCCTCTGCTGCCCTGACCGCACCTCCACAGCCTGCTCCTCCTCCGGTCTGTCCAAAACACCTGTAGGGTGACAGCAAATGCCTGCGAACTCCCCTGAAGGGCAACTGCCCGGCCCGTGTCCCGCCGAAGAACGCGGTGCAGCCCAGGCTGCCTGGCCTCAGCTGGGCTGGCTCCTCTCGCCCAGGCACCATAGCTTGGCCTCACCACAGCTCCGTGTCCACGTTTCTCTCACCCAGTCCCATTTAAGCCGCTCGGCCTGCCCCACGGCAAAGGGAGGGGACACAGAGCCACATGCTTTCAGCCACGCAGGAGTGCTCAGAGCAAGAGAGCGATGGAGGGGAAAAAGATAGGGACAAGAAAGAGCAATCTGAGACTCAGCTAGACATTTTGTAGTATCTTCCATCAAAGCTATGACAGTAAAATAAAAGCAAGGCAAGAGGAAAATAACCAGTTCTTGCCTTGGGCATTAATTGCTGCTGATACTAGTTAGTTTGTTTTCAACAACTGACTTTAATTGCATCTCCACATGGATAAAGCTACTTTTTCAAACACTATTTTAAATACATGGCAGGCTCTTCCTTAAAAGCAGGCCATTCTCTGTATTAAAGAAAACATCAGAAAACGTACAGTAAAGGGTAATTAGAGGTTTGAAGCAGATTTCATATGAGAAGATACTAAATGATCAAGGACTTGTCCACTAAAAGGTGACTAAGAAATATGATAGCAGTCTATATAAGCAAAAATGTTACAAGAAAGGTGAGTCAACAATTAGCTATCCACTGTTTCTCACAATGTCAAAAGGTGTACAAAATAAACAAAACAAAATACTTCTTCACAAAACAAATCAACTGACTGGGTAGTGCGAAGGCCAGAGCCTTCACCCTGGAGTGACTCCGAGGAATGGGTACAGAGATGGCTTTCACATCATGAACCATCAGACTCACGGCTATGGGATGCAGAGGCTACAGGCTCATCACAAGTGGAGCTTTGGGTCATTAGTGCTTCTTTGTAATGAGGCTCTAAGAATTTCCTTGGGAGAGGGGAACACTGGATCTGCGTCGAAACCTCAAAAGTATACTTGGAAATAATCTGGAACTATAATCTCTGCCCCCAGGAAAAGGCAATAAAGTGCTTCCAGTATTGGTAAGGTCGTCTGCATTCAGACCCAGCGATTGTATTTAACATGCACAGAATGTTGTTGGAAATGGCCGGAAACTGAAACATCAAAAATTCCATAGGAACTTAAGGAAAAATATCTTAACAGTGAGGGTGACAGAGCACTGGAACAGGCTGCCCAGAGAGGTTGTGGAGTCTCCTTCTCTGGAGATCTTCAAAACCCGCTTGGATGCAGTCCTGTGCCACGTGCTCTAGGTGTCCCTGCGCATGCAGGGGGGTTGGACTAGATGATCTCTAGAGGTCCCTTCCAACCCTAAGCATTCTATGATTCTATGATTCTATGATTCTATGCTTGGATACACTGATGGTACTGGACATGGGGTAGCTTTTCCTCTTACACATACTTTAGGAAAGATTTGTCATTAAAGAGATTTTAGAAAGTTAAAAGATCACAGTTTCTCTGACCTTCCAGCAGACTGTTCACACGACCACATTTTTTCCAGATACCTACTTCTGTTTTGAGAAAGCTCACAGTTCTTGAAACTCAACTTTGAATATCCTGACACATCAAAAGGAGAAAAAAAAAGTATTTGAAACACATAGCTACCCACACAGAAGCTCACAATTATCATAAAGGGGAGTACAGTGTAGATAGGTCTCATCTGCATTCCAAACTCCCTTTCTTCTGTTTCTCCTTATTTCTAAGTTTGATTGTGTGGCTATCCAGGAATCAACTTAGATTAGATTCCTAGAAATAAACGAATTAACCAGAAATGTCATCACTCTCATGATGCCTTTCAGCAGAAGTTTAAATCTTTCTCTCTGAATCTAAGGAATGTAGAGTTGCTCAGGACTATGACAATTACAAAACAGCATCCTAGAAAACACTGTTCGTGGAGCTTCCTGAAATAGTCCTCATTACAAAGAAGCTTTCCTATCATCGAATGTGAGTTGGAAGGGAAAGGGCAACTATAGATGTTCAGGAATTATTTTTTTGCCTAGAAAATCAGCAAGACTCTATCATTTTCTTCACTGAAACACTTTTTTTTTTCAAAAATAAAAATACAAGCCTTGAACACATTTTTAACAAACTGTAATATTACAGTCTTATCAGCCATACTTTCAGCTATACCAGATCTTTTGAAATGTCTTCATTATTGCCAAATATTATCTTACTGCCAAATATTATCTCAGCCCCAAATCCATAATCTCGTAAGTCATATACTGTGATAACAGGTGGAACGAAGAGCATTTATGCAGCCCTGAGCCACAGAAAAGAGCATGCAGTGATAGAAAAGAACTATGACCTACAAACTGTGCCAAGATACATCATTTCTCTCTCCAAATAGTTCAGAGGAAAAGATATCAGGGAGTTTTTCCATGTGTTTATATGTGTAAATGAACATAGACCTCTAGTTTTAGTTTCACGGTTCTTAAGAAGTAACTGGAAGATTTAGAGTCAACTCTCAACATCCTAAAACTACAAGTGAGTTGCTTCAAGAGAGGGTGGAGCTGCCACATGTAGCTGAGGCTGGTCAAATGCTCTGAGAGCTCACACAACTCTATGTGTTTTTTATTTTCTTTCTGAATCATTTTTCATCCCTCTTGGGCACTAAGTGCTGGCTGTGATGGAAAGATCACTGTGGGAAGTAGAAGGGTTTTAAGAACAAAGCTGAAAGTGATTTTTTGAAAACCATTGTAGGATCAGCTAGATCAGACCAACATCCATTTTTTCTACAACCTTGCTCATTCCTCCACGCACCAGGGAAGACTCACATTATTCTATAGATGAACTCAACTAGAAAATAGAAAAATAGGAGACCCAAGGTCTAGACCTCTCTGAGAAACTGAACTGGAATATTCTCAATAAAATTGACAGGCTTGATGGCTGAATGGATTTCAGCAACAGCTGGAATCTGATAAGTCTAAAATCACTTCCTGTGAGAAAGCTGATCAGGAGAGTAAATTTTGCATGGATTACATTCAAATAGGAGCTTTCATAGCACTGAGAGACAACTAGAAATCCATGTACCGCATATGCTAAAAATAATTGGGTTCCAGATTCAGCCACCAAAGCTGAAAGCACAGGCTTCTAGAGTTTGCCTGCCAGACTGGATATTGACTTGGGGTGATTAATGTGAAAAAAATAACCAGTACTTCTGGAAGAAGGCAAAATTCTTAGCCTTCCTCTGAGGGGATCCTCCAGTGACAATAACACATGCAGCTCCTTTACATTAGTTGTGTCTGATATGCAGGAGATGGGGTGAATTGTAAAACCCACTACTCAACAAGAAAGGCACAGATTTTTTATGTTAGCTGCTTTTAGCTCCGGAGCACGAAGTGGCATAGCAGAGCCTGCAGTGCATGAAAAGGCTTTCATTCCAAAGGCTCCCTGAATGCAGAAGCTGCGGTTCTCTTAGCAAATCCAAAAAAGCTTTCATGTTTTGAGATCAAGTCTCTGCAGCGAAACTTCATGAAACGGCAAAGGCAGAGAGGCAGGTCCTGAACTCCTGGAGCAAAACAAGCAGACGACTGACGGCAAATATAGCATGTCTCTTAGGAAAAAATGCTTAAAAGTGACTGAGTTTATAATGCTAATATTTGAGATTAAGCACCTACAAAATCAAGGTTCTTAGAATATTTGAACTAGCCAATAAATGGATGCATACACACTTGCTTTTTCAAAACTGGATGCCTAGAAAGTGACAGAACTGCCCTCCTGTGTTTTTTCTTTTTAAAACAGAAATAAAAAGCAAAATCGTATAATTGTGGGTATGAGAAATAACCAAGCAGCTCTTCTTTTCTATCAGTGAATTAGCAGTCTTTCCCAAACCAGCCCCAAACTAAATATTTTATTCTCATTTTTCAGCCGAGCAAAGCTTTGAGAAAGGCCAATTTCTTGCAGAAATGTCCCATTAAAAGCATGTCCCAGCAGTAATTAGAAACTACAGAAAGGATGTGAGCTGCGGGTTCTGAATTTAGAGGGCAGCGCCAGCGTGGAGGCCCCACGCCGTTCACTCCCGCAAGGTTGCCCAGGCTTTGGCCTCCCGGAGGCGGAGGCGGACGGGTAGGTTAAACAAACAAAGGCCATTGTTTGTTTTCCTTCAGGGAAACGGTTGCTAAATTTTGTCACATGCTTTTGGAAACCCTGGCCTTGGGGACAGGGCAAGGAAGCATCTTCACTAGCTCCAGAGTGGCGATGCTGACGGGATTGCTTGTAACCGCCTGGCGAGATGGGGGCCTCCCAGGAGCCTCCAGACTGAGGCCACGGGCCTGGGGCCGCTCTCTGTGGGGCCAAAGCATCTGTGGGGCCCTTCCTCTCCCTCTGGAGAGCCTGTTGCTCTCTGACTGTGGAAAATAAAGCTACAGAAGACTCTCTCTAATGTTATTTTGATATGAAGCTCCTGTCAGGCAACAAATTTGCCTTAGCTCTTCAGCTGTCAGGCGAATGGGTTGGGAACAGTCACCTGAAGCGCTCGACCCCAACAGTGCCCTTAGTGTCCATCAGGCTATGGCTCTAGCATGGGAATCAATCCTGAGATGCTGACATGAGCTTAGGCTCCCTTCGGACAGTTCCTACTTCAGATATGCTCTGGTGTATTTTTTGTTGTAGTGGTGGCTCTTTCAGGGCAGGGGGAATAGGGGTGTGCATTTTTTTGTCTGTTATTCTTACAAAATCAAACTGTGATGCAAAAATTAAGCTGTCCTCTTTCCGTGTTGTTCAGCTCTGGCAGTAAAAAACCCCTGTGTTTCAAACTTTCTTGGGGGTTGGAGTGATGATCCTAACTAAGACGGGCTGCTGTCTAGTCGCACTCTCCAGGACTGGCAGAGACAAAAGACGTTTGGGTGAACACAGAAAGCACATGCAGTGCGCGGACAGACTGGTAATAAGAGGGAGTCACATCTGCATAATCACCCTCTTAACGACGATCTCCATTTCAGCACAAGTGCCTTGTCTCTGTCCTCCAAGAAGTAAGAGAACCAGGAAAAAATCAGTACTGGGAATAGAAACAGTAGGGAGAGAGCAAGGCTTTGGGAAGCTGAGAAGATCCCTAAATCTCAGAAAGCACTCATTTTCCCAAAACAAAAATCTACCATTCAGGTCTTGAAATCTGAAACTCATGATACGAACATGAGCTCTGTCAAACCAGCCTGGTTTTCTGTAACTCTGACACGGATTTCTCTACAGCAGCTCATGAAAACAGGTGGTAAGTGTCCAGTTCAGACTTGGAAGCAGTGGATTATTGTAAAATTCCCATCTTCCCACCCTTAAATTCGAGAATTTCCGTGCCAGAATAAAACGGTCAGCACAGAAAATGGATTGAACTATGTCACAAAACCATTTCTTCTTAACTACAATAGCTGTGAAATGCACAGTGTATCTTTAAGATTGTGCAAAACAGTAAATATAAAATAATCTAAATATTTGCCACTCTTGCCAAAATATCAAGCCCATGGCTTATAGAAATATTTTATGTGCAGCAAAACAGAAAGACTTGCTTTTTCATTCTCAGGTCACAGTCACGGCAATGTAACAGTAAAGAATAAGTCCCTCTTTCAAAGAATTGATTCACTTAATTAAAATCTAAACCCTCTTTCTCTTGCCAGCTGAAATAGCTGCCATTGTATTCTTAAGTGAAATCATTAAAAACGTGTCAAGCTGGAAGAGATGGGCTTTTCGCAGGTATCTCTATAAGGCATTGAGGACTACCAGGCAGCACCACAAAATTATGTTGCACCACTCAAAGCATTTGTTTCTTTTCACAAACAGAGTATCATTGTTCGGTTTTAAAGAAATAATCCTCACAAAGCTGAAATAATTATTCAGCCCAAACAGCCCATAGCAAGTGAAACAGTCTTTAGACAGCTGTCATGGCTCAGTCTTCCGGAAGCTTTGATTTTAATGAAACTCATTAAGGAAAGAAATTAACAGAAATTAACAGGAAAACATCATAATTTGTCTTGTTTCAGAAAGCTTGAACGAGACAAAAGGCTCTTTAACATGACACGTAATTCGACCAGTCAAAATTCCCTGTTTCGGTTAGACTCACACACTGAGTAAATAAGCCCTAGGTTGCTTATGCTGCAGCTCCACAGTTCGGTGCAGGGAAATGAAAACGTCAGCTGCGAGTACCCGATCTGAACAGCGAGGGGCCTGTCTCCCAGCATCTGTACGCTCTGGGCTCGCAAGGGCATGTGGGAATGCTCAAGGTAATGAATATGCTACCTCTAAATATCCCAGGGTAATGAAGGGTAATAAACTCTCTGCAGAAAAGAACCATCTTATAGGTAGATCCTAACAACTGTTTTTTTCTGAAACACTCTTCAATGGAGTAAAAAAAAAAATGGAGGGAAAAAAAAATTAACACTTATCTGTTCAGATACATGTTAGGTATCTAAGTCATCCCTGATTTCCTGTCCAGAAGCACCAAAAGAACCATTTTGCTGTGTTTTCCCTCAGAACGGAACTGACGGAGGAGCATGCTGAGCGGGGAGCTGCTCAGAAAGGCAGAGAGAGCAAGGTGGACATGTCGTGGTTTCCCCTGCTGAGCGGAGCGCCGTGCCCGAGGAGCCCCTCGCAGGCCGTGCGAGCTCGAGGAGCTCTGCCTCCGGCGTCGACGCGGAGACCCCAGAGAGGGCCGAGGAGAAAAGGAAGGGAACCGTGCTCAGAGAGAAGGGAACTGTGTTCCTCTCTGTGCTCAGAGGGAAAGCACAGAGGGCAGCTGG